>NC_090733.1:104287269-104292269 GCF_036898095.1 Palaemon carinicauda | reverse complement strand
AATCTTTATAATTCTAAAAGTTTATTTACTATTTATTATTTTTTAAATATTTAATATGTAATCTTTATGTTTTTTTAAAAGTATATTTAATATCTATGATTTTTGAAAATATATTTCATCTTTATTATTTTTAAAGTATATTTAATCTATGATTTTTGAAAGTTTATATAATAATTATAATTTAAAGTTTTTTAATAGTATATTTCATATTTATGATTTTAAAGATGTATTTAATCTTTATAATTTGAAAGATGTATTCAATCTTTATGATTTTGTAGATATATTTAATCATTATGATTTTAAAGATGTATTTAGATTTCTATGATTTTAAAGATGTAATTAATCTTTATGATTTTAAAGATGCATTTAACCTTTATGATTCTAAAGATGTATTTAATCTTTATGATATTAAAGATGTATTTAAGCTGTATGATTTTAAAGATATATTTAATGTTTATGATTTTAAAGATGTATTTAATCTTTATAATTTGAAAGATGTATTCAATCTTTATGATTTTAAAGATGTATTTAATCTTTATGATTTTAAAGATGTATTTAATCTTTATGATTTAAAAGATACATTTAATCATTTCGTGACTCCATGATGCTGCAACGATGTCGAAGCCAAGATTAAGAGGAAATTATCAAACGATTTACATAACTAAACAAATTTACGAATGAATATTTGTTAGAGTTTGATCACTTTATCTCATAATCAGCAACAAAAAATGTCAATTATTCCGTCGTAAGACTTATAAATGATAATGTCACGAGTTAGGCTTCAGACGATTCTTTTGGAAATCAAACTTATTAAAAACTGATACCTTAAAAAAGATCTCTTCACGAATGCAAAATTCTTAGGCTGCGTTTACACCAAGCGAATCGAATCGATTCAATTCATGGAGAATCATCCCAATTCATGATTCGTCATGATTCGCCACGTTAAATTCAATGGAATCGTTTACACCAAGCGATTCGAGTCAATTCAAATCATGGAGATTCACGAATATGCGAGTCTCGAACGACATTACGTCACGGCAGTAGAAGCTTCTGTATAACAATGAAATTCTTATGTTAATATTTGTACCGCGATGCAAAGGGCCACGAACCTCAACAAATTTATTAGATTTGAGTAACATTAAACTTCTTAATCATGATTTCATCTTATTTGATACACATTAAATTGTGAAATCAGGATTTTTCAATTATTTGATAAACATTAAACAGTAAAATCCGGATTATATACTACTTTGGTAAACATTAAACCGAGAAATCAGGATTTTATACTACTTTGATAAACATTCAACTTAGAAATCAAAATTTCATACTTCTTTGATAAACATTAAACTTCGATATTTTGATTTTATGCTTCTGATAATCATCAACCTGCGAAAACAGGACTTTATACTTTTTTGATGATCATTCAAATCTAGATTTTATATTTCTCTGATAAACAGTAAACTGAGAAATCAGGTTTTTATACTTTTTTGATAAACGATAAACTGAGAAATCAGGATTTTATAATTTTTTGATAAACATTAAATCGAGAAATCAGGATTTTATACTTCTTTGATAAACACTGAAGTGAGAAATCAGGATTTTATATTTTTTTTGATAAACATTAAAGAGAGAAATCAGGATTTTATACTTCTTTGATAAACACTGAAGTGAGAAATCAGGATTTTATACTTATCTAATAAACATTAAACCATGAAATCAGGATTTTATACTTGTATGATGAATATTAAACAGTGAAAACATTATTTTATATTTATTTAATAAGATTAGGCAGTGAAAACATGATTTTATACTTCTTTGATAAATATCAATTTGCGAAATCAAGATTTTATTATTCTTTGATAAACCTTAAACCGAAAAAGCTGGATTTTATACTTCTTTGTTAATTATTAAACCATGAAATCAGGATTGTTTACTCTTTTGATAAATATTAAACAACAAAATCTGGATTTTAAACTTCGCTGATAAGCATTTAACTGTGAAATCCATATTCTATATTTGTTTGGCAAATGTTAAATAGTGAAATTAGGATTTTATACTTTTTTGACAAACATTAAACCGAGAAAACGGGATTTTATACTTTTCTGACAAACATTAAACCGATAAAACAGGATTTTAATACTTTTCTGATAAATATTAAATTACAAAATCAGAATTTTATAATTCATTACAGTAAACTACGAAATCAAGATTTTGTACTTCTTTGTTAATCATTAAACCGCGAAATCCAGATTTTATACTTCACAGAAAAATATTAAACCGCGAAAACAGTAGTTTACATTTGATAAACATCAACAAATACATGATTGTTACTTTAATGATATTTAATCCTTGGTACTGTAATTGTCACTCTTAGCATGTAATTGACTGTAAGTGTATTCTTGAATAACCAGGATCCAGGAAAATATTACACTTGGTTTTTTAATATTAATCGGTGCTTCTTTGAACAATAATGGCAATTACAAAAATTGAAAATATCCACAATTACCAATAAGATAATTGATTGTGAATACAATTTCGATTAACACTAAGAATCACTAATATTCACTAATTAAAAACTCGAATAGCATAAAGAATCACAAATAATCACTAATTCAAATCTCAAATAGCAAAAAAGAATCATAAATATTCACTAATTCAAATCTCGAATAGCAAAAAAGAATCATAAATAATCACTAATTCATATCTTAAGTAGTAAAAAGAATAAAAAATATTCACTAATTCAAATCTTGAATAGAAAAGTATCACAATTATTCACTAATTCAAATCACTAATAGCAATTAAGAATCACAATTACTCTCTAATTCAAAGCTCGAATAGCAAAAAGAATCACATAATTCAGTAATTCAAATCTCGAATAGCAAAAGAATCACAAATATTTACTAATTCAAATCTCGAATAGCAAAAAGAATCACATAATTCAGTCATTCAAATATCGAATAGCAAAAGAATCACAAATATTCACTAATTCAAATCTCGAATAGCAAAAAGAATCACATAATTCAGTAATTCAAATCTCGAATAGCAAAAGAATCATAAATATTCACTAATTCAAATCTCGTATAGCAAAAGGAATCCCAAACATTCACTAATTCAAATCACGAATATTCACCAATTCAAATCTAGAATAGCAAAAAGAATCACAAATATTCACTAATTCGAATCTCGAATCGCAAAAAGAATAACAAATATTCACTCATTTTAATCTCGAATAGCAAAAAAGTCACAAATATTCATTTCAAATTTCGAATAACAAAAAGAATAACAAATGTTCACTAATTCAAATCTTGACTCGCAAAAAGAATCACAAATATTCACTAATTCAAATCTTGAATAGCAAAAAGAATCATAAATATTCACTAATTCAAATCTCGAATAGCAAAAGGAATCCCAAACATTCACTAATTCAAATCACGAATATTCACCAATTCAAATCTAGAATAGCAAAAAGAATCACAAATATTCACTAATTCGAATCTCGAATCGCAAAAAGAATAACAAATATTCACTCATTTTAATCTCGAATAGCAAAAAAAGTCACAAATATTCATTTCAAATTTCGAATAACAAAAAGAATAACAAATGTTCACTAATTCAAATCTTGAATCGCAAAAAGAATCACAAATATTCACTAATTCAAATCTTGAATTGCAAAAAGAATCACAAATATTTACTAATTCAAATTTCGAATAACAAAAAGAATAACAAATATTCACTAATTCAAATCTTGAATCGCAAAAGGAATCGCAAATAGTCACTAATTCAAATCTTGAATCGCAAAAGGAATCGCAAATAGTCACTAATTCAACTCATGAATATTCACTAATTCAAATCTTGAATTGCAAAAAGAATCACAAATATTTACTAATTCATATTTCGAATAACAAAAAGAATAACAAATATTCACTAATTCAAATATTGAATCGCAAAAGGAATCGCAAATAGTCACTAATTCAAATCACAAATAATAATTAAGAATCAAAATATTCTCTAATTCAAATATGAAATAGCAAAAATAATCACATATATATGCACTAATTTTTGAATAGTAAAAGCAGTCACAAACCTTCATCAATTCCAATCTCGAATAGCAAAATGAATCACAAAAATTCATTAATTTAAATCTCGAATAGCAAAAGGAATCACAAATATTCACTAATCTAAATCTAGAATAGCAAAAGGAATCACAAATATTCATTAATTCAAATCTCTAATAGCAAAGACAACAAAAATATTCAGAAATTTAAATCTAGAATAGCAAAAGAATCACAAATATTCATTAATTCATATCTCAAATAGCAAAATGAATAATAAAATATTCACAAATTCAAATCTCGTATAGCAAAAAGAATAACAAATATTAATTAATTCACATAGTTCCAATAATTTACGAATATTTCCTCGAAGAACGCAAAGCTCCCCGAATATTGATTCACGAGTCCCACCAAGATTCACGTATATGTAAAACCCTGAATAATAATATTACGCGACTTTTCCCCCCTCACTCCCTCCTTCCCTCCTTTCAGGAGTTGGGGAGGGGAGATCCTTCTGAGGGCACAAGAGGCAAAACCTTATCAAGGAGTCCCATTGTCCATCACACGACAGGAAACCTGAAAAGGTGATAAGGTGGCCGGAGACTTTCCTTTCACGTTCTTTGGTGTCATTTCCTCGTCGGGTTACGATCAGTGACATTCGCCGTTCTTTGAGGGTCAACCCGGGAATGTTCTTTGAAGGGCATCCGTCACACACCGGCCCCGTCTGTTTGATGGAATATTAATGTACGTTTTTAGTTCCCGGGTGGCTTGCTGTAGAGCGATGAGTGAAATGCGGCTAAAGACAGGCATGTCTGCTTTCAGGGTTTCTTTTACACACACACACACACACACACACACACACACACATATATATATATATACTGTATACACACATACACACACACACACTCACACACACACACACACACACACACATATATATATATA
>NC_090733.1:104274769-104277269 GCF_036898095.1 Palaemon carinicauda | reverse complement strand
AAGTAATAATAACAATAATGATAATATGTAATACGATACTATTTGCAAAGACGATTTACTGTATACGTACATGCAAAAATACAAATCCTGAACACGCAAGTGAAGACAAATATTAGCTCCAGTACAGAGCGTAATGAAATAGAGTAGTGAAATTATTTTAACACCCAAGTTTAATCTAAATACAGTGAGCAGTCTAAAGTTGAAATCATCCTGTAAAACAGATTTGGGAATTTTATAAGTGACGCCGGGGTAATACTGAAACATAAACTACATAAAGATGAGAGAGAGAGAGAGAGAGAGAGAGAGAGAGAGAGAGAGAGAGAGAGAGAGAGAGAGAGAGATACGATCACTACCACGGTTTCAGTGTCTATCAGGATGTAGTCTACGGTTGATCAACGCCATTTTTCACACAGTTCGTTTCTTCGTGGACTGAATCTTGACAGAAATGCTTTTTAAAATCCATGAACTTTTTCAACTGTGTCCCTCAATGACTGCTACTTTCAAGGCCCCGAGAACAACCCACACTGTATTTTGTCTTCTGAATCCATGTGCTTTACGGCTGCGGGTGTTTTAGACCGAGTGTTGCTAATGCTTTGTTGATTTAGTTTATGGCAATTTGGCTTTAAGGCTAGACGCTGGGCAGGCTATTAGACGGCAGCAAAAGGCCTCATTTCTCTCCTCTCTTTATGTTTATGGATTTATTTCTCGGTTAGGAATCTCCGAATAACTTACAGTATTCTTCATCTTATGAAAACAACACAGAGAGGTTTATAGGTTCTAGGTTGGCCAGGGCACCAGCTACCCGTTGAGATACTACCGTTAGAATTATTAGGTCCTTTGACTGACCAGACAGTACTATATTGGATCCTTCTCTCTGGTTACGGCTCATTTTCCTTTTGCCTACACACACACCGAATAGGCTGGCCTATTCTTTACATATTCTCCTCTGTCCTCATACACCTGAGAACGCTGAGATTACCAAACAATTCTTCTTCACTCAAGGGATTAACTACTGCACTGTATTTGTTCAGTGGCCTTTTTCCTCTTGGTAAGGGTAGAAGAGACTCTTTAGCTATGGTAAGCAGCTCCTCTAGGAGAAGGACACCCCTAAATCAAACCATTGTTCTCTAGTCTTGGGTCTTACCATTACCTCTGTGCCATGGTCTTCCACTGTCTCTTGGGTTAGAGTTCTCTTGCTTGAGGGTACACTCGGGCACACTATTCTATCTTATTTCTCTTCCTCTTGTTTTGTTAAAGTTTTTATAGTTTATATAAGAAAGATTTATCTTAATGTTATTACTGTTCTTGAAATACTTTATTTCAATTGTTAATTACTTCTCTTAGAGTTTCCTTATTTCCTTTCCTCACTGGACTATTTTCCCTGCTGAAGCCTCTGGGGTTATAGCATCCTGCTTTTCCAACTGGGGTTGTAGCTTAATAATAATAGTAATAATAATAATAATAATGATAGTAATGATAATGATAATAATAATAATAATATTCTTTCCAAATTCAAAATTTCGAACATTGCTGTCAATAATCCTTTGTTTTTTCTTTTTATTGTTCTTCCTACGTTTAATCTTTACATTTGCTTTAGTAACTAACAAAGACTTCCTTTTATCTTAAAATACAACGTTTCTTTGTTTGCTCACAGTTGAATATAAGAAAGAAGGATAACATTATTGTTATCTCATTCCACTTTCAATTTGCGAAATGTTTTATGGGATAATCTGATAAGTGACAGATAACAGAATTACTATCAATGAACTAGTTTCTTTTTAAATTTCCAAGTTATCTCTGGAGTCGATGTTATATGACGATTTTCCAAAATAGTCATAACTATAAATCATACCTCTGATTTATTGTAAGAGAAAACCACACAATGGACAGGATAAGAGCTAAGAGAACCTGAAAGATGAATATAATGAATTCGATCAATTTAAATGGCCGAGAGTCTAGTGCCATTTTGTAGCCTAAAATGATCAAAAGTTCAAACTTGCAGCGAATGTTTTTATGTTGAATATGTTGACATACTTCTCTTTTATAGTTTATATATGCAAGATCTATTCTAAGATTTCCGTTCTTAAAATATTTTATTTTGATTGTTCATTACTTCTCTTATAGTTTATTCATTTAGTATTTCCTTTCCTCACTGGGCTATTTTCCCTGTTGGAAGCCTTATAGGCTTTATGGCATCCTGCTTTTCCAAATAAGGTTGTAGCTCAGCTAATAATAATAATAATAATAATAATAATAATAATAATAATAATAATTTGTCTAGTGCTCTTTTCTAGTCTAAACCTGACACCATTTTCTAGACTAGGCTTAGCACCCTTTTCTAGTCAGATATAATGAACCATAACATGATGTGATAATCGGGTTTCAAAAAGTGCCACAGTAACACAGGGCCATGATTCCCTGATACCCTTTTGAACATCATTCATTGAATTAACGAAACTTTTAATTTATATATAAGTTTTGGTTAATCTTTAGTCAGATG
>NC_090733.1:104262269-104269769 GCF_036898095.1 Palaemon carinicauda | reverse complement strand
GTGAGAATTATTAGAAAAACTGTAAGCATTAAAATACTATCTTCAAGCAAAATTTTATTTTTTGGGCGAAAGCCAATAATAATAATAATAATAATAATAATAATAATAATAATAATAATAATAATAATAATGCAATGATCTTAAGTCTAATACCAGTATCTCTCTCTCTGAGAGAGAGAGAGAGAGAGAGAGAGAGAGAGAGAGAGAGAGAGAGAGAGAGAGAGAGAGAGAGAGAGTACTAATTAGTATTTTCCTATTTCAGATTAATTCACATCGCTCTTTATAGTTAATGAATATATAAACATATGAAAAGAAATTATATGTATAGATTCCGCACACGAAATAGCACAAGTATACTATGTGAAGTACTAAAACACTACACTACACACACACACACACACACACACACACACACATATATATATATATATATATATATGTGTGTGTGTGTGTGTGTGTGTGTGTGTTTGTGTATAAATAACATATCTTCCCAATATTATTATAAATAGCAACAAATATTTGAAGTTGCTTTTGAATATTTTTCTTGAAAAACGCAACTTTAACTACCAAGATCATTCTACAAAATAGCCCAAAAGGAATGTTTAATTGAGAAAGAGAACTAACTGTCCAAGAAAAGAAAGTTGACCTTAACAAAAACTTGGAAGACACTGCTGTTTTGGGCAGAGACCGAACGTTGTGTGTAACTTTTAGGTGGAAAAAAAAAAAAGACAGAGATTTTGGTTGAAAATGGTATAGAAGAAAGTGCAGAAAACCGATTCATATTAGGAAGATTTTAGTAATGTCTCTCTATCATTAATGGATTTTCCAATGCGCTCTCTCTCTCTCTCTCTCTCTCTCTCTCTCTCTCTCTCTCTCTCTCTCTCCTCTCTCTCTCTCTCTCTCTCTCTCTCTAAGATTGCGTTCAATAGACTCATTCTTAATGCCATTATCTGCAATTTATTGTCAAAATTATATTTTTTCAAACAAAATATTGAAACTAAACAGATAAGAACAAAGGAAATAGTGAAATAATAAACAATGAAAAAGTAAATTAAAGGCTGACCATATATAAAAAAAAAATGTTAAATGAACTGAAATAAAAAAATAAGTTTTAAAACCCGTGGTTTAGGTTGTTAAAGTAAAACTGACAAAGAGAGAGAGAGAGAGAGAGAGAGAGAGAGAGAGAGAGAGAGAGAGAGAGAGAGAGAAACATTAATTTGTGACTAATTAATACTGGAACTTTTTAATAGCAATGCTTAGTCACATGTTATTTTTGTAGAAGTAACTCGTTAAATTACTAGAGACGTTACAAAGTTGAAAACTGTTTTCTCTGTACACTGGACATCGAGTCATTTTTCAGCGGTTGTAAAACAGTAATGTGTTTTCTCTGAAGGTGTTAAGTGGCAACAAATTAAGACATTTAGTGGAAACATCTTTCTAGTTTACCGCCAAAGAAAATATAAATTTCTTCACTTAATTCAAGGATCTCCTAAACATCTGATTGGTCCATTAGCCACGTCTATCTCTTTACGGTCTAATTCACTCCTTGGGAAAAATTCTATCAAAGTTGGTTGCTAAGTAGAGTTGAAGTTTATGGTTATTACAAACCCCCTTTCGCTTTTTGGGGAGATTAACAGTTAAAGGATTATTATTATTATTATTATTATTATTATTATTATTATTATTGAAAGTGATTGCTGCTTCAGTGGCGTTAATTTTGTAATTAACTTTTTCTATTGTTCTTATTATCTTTTTCTCTTCATTTGAACTATCCGCCAGTAACTGGGAAAGGGACATATCAATAGGAAGGTGATGAAGACCATATCATTCACAATTTGTCTTTAATATATCACAACACATTGTAAAAGTACAGATAATATGTACAAAGTATAAAACACTATCACAATGTTAGTGCACACAAAGTAATGGTCACTTTTGTACAAGGATGTGTTAAACTTAACTCCACGTAATTTATAATTTTTGTACAAAAGTGACCATTACTTTGTGTGCACTAACATTGTGCATAACTTTACATAACAATTAAGCCACCACAGTATTTTTTTTTCTTTTTTGTTAAATCTTCGTAGGTGCAACGTTTTAATTCAAATATTACTTTGCGAAGTGGATAATTGATTAGAATCATAATGATTGCTTTATGACATGATGAAAATAAAGCGTGTTAACATTAGCCCATATTGTAACCTCTGCCGGCAAAATTAGACAGCTTTCACAACACTACCGTAACTGTACCGTGAAAATCCATAAACAACGTCGAGATGATTTTGTATAACCTTTCAACAATTCTGATCTACGGCCTAATGCCTTTAGTTAAACTAGACGGGAACTTATTTTTTTTCCTGCAGGTATATTAACTTCGTCAGACAACCGATGTAACTTCACTATGAATAGTGGAGTTGTCCCTGTCGGTGTTATTAATACTGATTTCCCGATGCTTGGAAGTTTAAAGAAGTTCCTTTACTTTTTTAAGGATTATATTGCTTTTTATGTTCGCAAAATTTGCGTGGATGTGGAATTTTCTTCATTTGTGAGTTATTTATTTATTGTTTCCTTATTTTATTTTATTGTTGGTATTCCTTCCATGAAAGTATAATAATAATAATAATAATAATAATAATAATAATAATAATAATAATAACATTTTTAATATTATTGTTATTATTATTAATTATTATTATTATTATTATTATTATTCATGAAAAAAAAAACGAATTAACCTCTTTCTACATTATGATAGCTGAGATGTTTTATTCTCATCTTTGAGATTATTATTTTTTTTTTTTATTTAAATGTTGACACTGAACCTTCTTCTAGTTATCTGTATTGAAAACCAAACTGAAAAATAGAATTTAACAAGAAGAAAATAAACATATGCTAGCTTGAAAGAAACGACAGTGCATGTCCTTCTACTTAAAAGAAAACTAAAACTTATTTGTTTTACACTGTTTAGATAATTAGCGGATATGATCTTTTTTTTTCCAAAAATATGATCTAATTGAACGGACAACTATTATAATAAGTAGAACTACCAAAAACATCATTCTCTTGCTTGAGGGTACACTCGGGCACACTATTCTATCTTATTCCCCTTCTCTCGTTTGTTAAAGTTTTTATAGATTGTGTATGAAATATTCATTTCAATGTTACTGTTCTTTATATTTCCTTGTTTCCTTTCCTCACTGGGCTATTTTTCCTGTAGGAGCCCATGGGCTTATAGCATGCTAGTTTTCCAACTTGGGTTGTAGCTTACCAATAATGATAATAATAATAATAATAATAATAATAATAATAATAATAATAATAAAAAGTAACAAGTATCAGAATTCTAAAAGTTTTTTTCAAGAACGAACAGTCTGAATGAAATGAATCAGGAAATTAATAGATTGATAAATAGCTATTTTAACAGTTGAATTCGTAAATTTTCAATTTATGTCAGCATCAAATATATGTGAAAATTATGTTCATTTGCTGTCACAGATAGACTCCATAATGTTTAGTCATATTAAATTACACTTGCCAATAAATGGTAAATTATTGTATTTATCTGAAATCTATTATTAACAAAGATACACTCGGAATGCACGAAAGGCTTCATAAGAATTCATATAGGATATAAATATTCAAATGATTAAACATAACCTTTTAATGTCCATAAACATCACAAAGACAATACGTTTTAGCAGGATTTGTTAAATAAATATTCGAGTCAAATTTGATAATGGGATTCCACTTACTTTCTCTTTTATTATTATTATTATTATTATTATTATTATTATTATTATTATTATTATTATTATTATTATTAGCTAAGCTACAACCATAGTTTGAAAAGCAAGATCCTATAATCCCTAGGGCTCCAACTGGGAAATATAGCCAAGTTAATGCAAGGAAACAAGGAAAGAAATAAACTACAAGAGATGTAATGAACAATTAAAATAAAACATTTCCTATGATTATCAACAAACTGTATCTTTAATCATGAAATCAAATGCAAAACACAGCAAAGATTATTATTAACGACAATGCTGTCTGATGCAAAGATAATACATCCTTTAGAGAAAAGATTTCGACCGGAGAGCTGTTCTGTTTTTCAACCGGTGGAGTTTTCGATATCCATCTTTTTTTTTTGTTTCTGACTTTTCATATCTTTTTCCTCGTCGGAGACGCCGAAGACAATAGCCATGCGAGGGCTCAAAGGATGCTTCTATAACTCATTGAGAGAGAGAGAGAGAGAGAGAGAGAGAGAGAGAGAGAGAGAGAGAGAGAGATTCATAAGTAACATTCAAAGGTCTTGCTAACATTTAAGAGTCTTGATTATGTATATTATTCTGTTTAAGTATGAGAGAGAGAGAGAGAGAGAGAGAGAGAGAGAGAGAGAGAGAGAGACTGCAGTTCGGTGAAGGCCCCACGGTTCCTAACACAACCGTCGAAGGATCCAAGGTTCTTTAAATATACTCCGAGTATATTTAAAGGACCTTGGAAGGATCAAAGGAGGTGGACAAAATGGTCGAGTCTGAAGTACTCTTTCTGACAGCGGACGCACAGACAGACATCAAAAGAAGAAAAGGTCGGTCTACGGGAGTTTGGTAGGTCGGGGGGTAGGGTCTGTGGTTAGATATGGAAGGACAATAGGCATATAATATGCATCAGGAAACAGCCATAACCTATTCTTCCTTCTCAGTCTATGTGGAGAAAATATTCTTTTATATCAAGGTTCCTTTGAGTCGTTATGGCACATTAAGAAAAGTGCCACCGTTTACAACATAATTTCCACATATAAGGAAATTAAAAATTAAGAGCAAGGAGAGAGAGAGAGAGAGAGAGAGAGAGAGAGAGAGAGAGAGAGAGAGAGAGAGAGAGAGAGAGAGAGAGAGAATGTGTGGGGAGGAAAAAGTAAAGGGCACATTTAAAAGGAAAAGTCATAACTTACAGAAGTAGATTTTCGATCAAATTTTACGATCACCAGCCTTCTATAATTAAAAAATGCTTCACAGAATTTATTTGCGAGTTCCAATATATCTTTTGTCACTTTATAGTTTTTTTTTTTTATTTACGTTAAAAGTAATAATTTTCTATGAGTAATAGTGTTGATATATATAGTTTCCCTGATTGATTTGGTATTACAAAAGATTACCGAATCTGTTATAAGTTGTAGAACACATTTCGAAAGTTTTCACTGAAGGGATGGGCGGAAGGTCAAAGACCTGATTTTACAAACCCTAGTCCATGAAAAAGAGTAATATGAAGTTTATTTTATATTTATTGGATATGGAACCCCAATATAACTTTTTGGCAAAGTTTCACCATAATAAAGTATAAGCGTCACAGATCTACTGATACAATGCCTGACGGACAGTCATTCAGATATGTTGATATGACGGTTAATCAGTTCAGTTTCATGAACTCCCTTTAACCTTATTGGAAAAAATGCTATGATATTATAAGGGGGACGACCCAGGATGAAAAGGCAGCGACTACAGTTTTTCCTCTTTTCTCAGTAGACGATTAATAAAGGAGAAATTTAAATGTATAGCTAATTTTTTCCGAATCATTTGGTCTATTCTTTCTCCTCTGTCCTCATACACCTGACAACACTAATATAACTGAAAAATTCTAGTTTACTCAAGGGGTTATCTAGATATTTCAAACAGCTCTTCTCGGAGTATGGCACTCCGAAATTATACCATTGTTCTCTAGACTTGGGTAGTGTCATAGCCTCTGTACCATGGTCTTCCGCTGTCTTAAGTTCTCTTACTTGAGGGTACACTCAGGCACACTATTCTATGTTTCCCAATTTCCTTTCTCACTGGGCTATTTTTTCCTATTGGAGCCCTTGGGCTTATAGCACCCTGCCATTCCAACTAAAGTTGTAGCTTAGCAAGTAGTGATAATAACAAAAATAATCAAATAATTCACTTAAAACATCTCAGATAAAAGCATCAGCCATCTTGCCGCTGACTCGAAGTCGTAGCAGTATGAATCGGTGCAAGAACTTGCACCATTCAGTGTAAACTGTAAAGAGTTGCAGCTGCAATTGCAGAGTTCTTTCCCGCCGGCAAAATGGGATTTGCATTGAATTACGGGTTGGTTCATGCGAATCAAGATACCGATTGTCCGATTGAGTTACCCAATAGTGCGTTCAGAAGCGCGAATATGACCGGGCGCATTTCGGCTTTTAGACCGATTGCTCTACGCGCGCAGTCCGTTAGGCTGATGTTTGGCATGACTGGATTGGATTAATAGAATGTTGGATTTTGTGATCAGGTGCTGGAGCTGGGGAGATCATTCAGTAGGGAGGGGCACCAGGTGTAAACCTCTTGAGATGCGTTGTGGAGTAGATGTTGAAGAAAGGAGAGCACGCAGATGTTTAGGAGTTGGAAGAAATGGCCAAGTCTAAAAAGGTTACCAATAACGATGAAGATGTCATCTAAAAAATTTGGTACTACTACTACTACTACTACTACTACTACTACTACTACTACTATAAATAGCAGTAGTGACTTCAAGAACGCTAAATTTGGTTATATATTAAATTAAACACAGCTGTTCAAATTTTCTCGTGTCTGTTTTCGTGGAATATTGTTAGGAAAAAAAAAGATTAGACGTAAAATAATATATTAATGAATAATGATTTTCTCTTTTCAATAGAGCAATAGCGGAAATAATTTCGATTTCAAAAGCGTCTACCAGAAAGATGAAAAAAAAGATATATTCAAAATTTTTCTTGCTTCTCTATTCATAACAGCCATTCGTTTCTCTTTCCAGATTTATGACCAATAGGTTTGATATGGGAGATAGCACAAGGAGTTTTTAATCTATCGACGGTTTAGCTGAATTCACCTCTCTCTCTCTCTCTCTCTCTCTCTCTCTCTCTCTCTCTACGATCATATCATCTATGCGATATATTAAGAAATACAAATAAATTGTTTGGTTGTTGTATCAGTGATAAGTGCATCGTTGCAAAATCCATTTTGCATCTATTATAATTTTTAGCTAATATCTTCAAGGTTACTATGCTCTCATTATAAATGATTAGTCTGTGAAAGCATTACCATCCATCATATTTTCCATTCTATTAAAAAAGATTCTTGTGAGATAAAATGGCTTATGTAAGCATGTTTCGATGTCTCTATGCTTTCGTAGAGAGAGAGAGAGAGAGAGAGAGAGAGAGAGAGAGAGAGAGAGAGAGTTCATAAACAACATTTAAAGGTCTTGCTAACATTTAAGATTCTTGATTATGTATATCATTGTTTGAATATGAGAGAGAGAGAGAGAGAGAGAGAGAGAGAGAGAGAGAGAGAGAGAGAGAGAGTCTTGCTAACACACAAGACCCTCGATTATGTGTATTATTATGTTTAAGAGAGAGAGAGAGAGAGAGAGAGAGAGAGAGAGAGAGAGAGAGATTCGAAGGTCTTTGCTAACACAGAAGACCCTCGATTATATGTATAATTGCTTTTAACCAAGAGAGAGAGAGAGAGAGAG
>NC_090733.1:104237269-104252269 GCF_036898095.1 Palaemon carinicauda | reverse complement strand
TATCCTACGTCTGACAAGATGTTTTCACTCCCTTTCTTCATTCTTTCTCTATTTTTTCTTTCTCTCTCCCATGAGAGAGAGAGAGAGAGAGAGAGAGAGAGAGAGAGAGAGAGAGAGAGAGAGGAGAGAGAGAGAGAGAGAGAGAAATTAACATGACATTGCTTTATCCCTCTTATCAAATGTAAGTATTTGGTTACATTGATTAAAGCGATGGAAATTTGTCTCTCAAATACGGAAAACTAAATCATAGGACAATGTAACGAACTTATCAAGCTATCATAGCCTCATAAAGACATCTTATTATCTGCAATTCCCTGTTCAGGCACCTGGAGTAATCATGAGGATGGTACACGGTTATGTTCTTTATTTACAGAGCAACATAAAAAAACTAGATTAAATAACTCTTTTAATTCACTCCTAACACTGTACCATCATATCTAAAATCTTCAAAATTTGTATAGGATAATTTAGAAAGTCTCCAGATTCGATATATATACAGTAATACAGTATATATATATATATATATATATATATATATATATATATATAATATAGCAAGTGTTATCGACCAGAATTCTACGATACACGATTTTACAGGTTTAAAGAAAATGTCCTAGAGACTAATCATATATACATATGATCAGCGCCTAAGGCCCCTCTCCACTAAATCTAGGACCAGGGAAGGAAAGGTAATGGCGGCTGATGACGTAACAGGTAGATCTATTGGCTCCCCCCAAATCCCACATCCCTTGCTCATAAGGATGGTGAGGTTGCAAACTCTACAAGCAACTATCATACCCCAGTCCAGCATATCGCAAGGCAGGGACGTTCCCAATAGGCCATCACAATGCCTTATTTGCCAGAACCGCTCAAGGAGGAAGATTCTCCTTCCAGGCATTAAATCCCTCCTCTTCCTACTGCTCTTCCTCCTGTTCTTCCTCCTCCCCCTCCTCCTCTTTCTCCTCTTCTCCTATTCCTCCTTCTCCCTCTCTCATCTTCCTCACGCTGGCAACGAGTTTTCTAAGAATTAAAGTGCTGATTGATTTGTCAATTATTTCTATTTCTTTCATTGCAAATTGTTGATTCTTATTAGTTTCATATATTAAGGGTTATAAGTTGTTCAATAACTGCCATTACCAAACCTTTAAAATTAGTGTATATGTTTATCTATGGACTTCCAAAATGCATTGAGTGAATTTCCTTTATTTCTTATGAGAAAAATGGTTTTAGAATATGAGCATTTTATGGTCGGAGCTCGCTTCCAGAATTAATTAAACTCATAAAACGAGATGCACCTTACATATAAAAGCCGAAAGAACATTGTAACCCTTTTTTCTATCCTTCCTCTAACTCGATAATATATATATATATATATATATATATATATATATATATATATATGTATCACCTCTGTGAGTGAGAATATCTTAACGTCTTGAAAGGTTTGTGTATCAGTAAAGCTGTATTGGTCAAGGCCACCCATACTAGGTTGGTTGGCCGTGAGCGATCAGACGGAAATCTCCCACCATCACTAATCTGCACCAGCCAGAGGTATGATGAAAACTGGCCAAACACCAGACATGAATTGAAATAAATGCCTGAGTCCTTTTTCCTGCTTCTATCTAGTTTCTGGTTTCTGTTTGATTGCTATGAAATACAAACTCTTTCCTGTATCAATATCCTGAGAGTTTCTCCTGTTTCTCTATTTATCTAGAAGACAAACTCAGATTGATTCATCTATTACCCAAACTTGGCAGGACATAGTCGCACGCAAACCATCTAATCTAGGAACTTGGCTTAATTTATCAAATTCTTCTTTCCCAAACTAACATAATGGACTATTTTATACAACAGAGCTTTGGAACATCTCATACAAGATTATTGTATCACTTAATATAAAGTGATGCTGGGGACTCTCTCCCTACTTACGTTTTACTTGAATTAGTCAAAAACATCTTTTGAGGTGTTGCTTTTTATTCTCCCTCATTCTTTCTCCACTTTTCATTCACCTTGCCCTTTTTATTGAATGCCAGAGTTGTTGATGTGGCTATGTTCTATAGCTGTGGGTTTGTTTATTTTCACCAGATCTTTTCTATTGCTGTGGATGTGTTTATTGCCACCAGATATTTATAGTTGTGGGTGTGTTAACTTCCGCTGGCTCTGTGTTATAGCTGTGAGTGAATTTATTTCTACTGGGTCTTCTCTATAGCTGTGAATGTGTAAACTACATGTCCACCGGGTCTTTTCTATAGCTGTGGATGTGTTTATGTCCACTGAATTTTTTTAAATCTGTGGGAATGTTAATGTAGACAGGTTCTTTTCTATACCTCTGGGTGTGTTTATGTCCACTAGATTATTCTATAGCTCTGGGTATTTTTGTGTAGACCAGTTCTTTTCTACGGCTGTGGGTATGTTTATGTTCACTGGATTTTTCTATAGCTGTGGGTATTTTTATGTAGAATAGTTCTTTTCTATAGCTGTGGGTGTATTTATGTCTACTGAATTTTTCTATAGCTGTGGGTATGTTTATGTAGACTGCTTCTTTTCTATACCTGCTGGTATGATTATGTCCACTGGATTTTTCTATAGCTGTGGGTATATTTATGTACACCAGTTCTTTTCTATAGCTGTTGGCGTGTTTATGTCCTCTGGATTTTTCTATAGCTGTGGGCATGCTTATGTAGATTGGTTCTTTTCTATAGCTGTGGGCGTGTTTATGTCCACTGGATTTTTATCTAGCTGTGTGTATGTTTATGTCCACTGATCTTTTCTATACATGTGGTGTGTTTATGTCCACTGGATTTTTCTATAGCTGTGGGTATGTTTATGTAGGCTGATTCTTTTCTATAGCTGTGGGTGTTTCTATATATTCGATTTTTCTATAGGTGTGGGTATGTTTTTGTAGACCGGTTCTTTTCTATAGCTGTGGGTGTGTTTATGTCCACTGGATTTTTCTATAGCTGTGGGTATGTTTATGTAGGCTGATTCTTTTCTATAGCTGTGGGTGTTTCTATATATTCGATTTTTCTATAGGTGTGGGTATGTTTTTGTAGACCGGTTCTTTTCTATAGCTGTGGGTGTGTTTATGTCCACTGGATTTTTCTATAGCTGTGGGTATGTTTATGTAGGCTGATTCTTTTCTATAGCTGTGGGTGTTTCTATATATTCGATTTTTCTATAGGTGTGGGTATGTTTTTGTAGACCGGTTCTTTTCTATAGCTGTGGGTGTGTTTATGTCCACTGGATTTTTCTATAGCTGCGGGTATGTTTATGTAGACTGGTTCTTTTCTATAGATGTGGGTATGTTTATGTAGATTGGTTCTTTTTTATAGCTGTGGGTGTTTCTTTCCATTGGATTTTTCTATAGCTGTGGGTATGTTTATGTACACTGGTCTCTTCTATAGCTGTGGGTGTGTTTATATCCACTGGATTTTTCTATAGCTGTGGGTTTGTTTATGTAGACTGGTTCTTTTCTATAGCTGTGGTTATGTTTATGTAGACTGCTTCTATTCTACATCTGTGGGTGTAATAAGTCCACTGGGTATTTTCCTATAGCTTCGGGTGTATTAATTTTCACTGGGTCTGTTCAACGGATGTTTTTGAGTTCATTTCTACTGGCTCTGTTCCATAGCAGTGGTCACTTTAATTTCCAATAGCGCTATTCTATATAAGTAGGTATGTTCATTATTACATTAGTGAATTAATAAAGACCACTAACATCAAGGCAGGGTCGGTGGCCTTTAAGGCCCAAAAAAATGACCAGGCAAACCGCCGACTCAGCAGCAGCAGACGAAAAAGATATAAAAAACAATAAATAGCAATCGAAAAGAGAGACGGGAGGAAGCAAAGACCATAAAAACCGGCGGCACCACCTGAACGAACCCCTTACTATCGCCATTTACATCCAAATGCGTTAACCTTCGTAGCTCGCAACATTTTAAAGCGACGTTTTTGCTTTTCAAACGATCACAGTATTTCGCGGTGGGCGATTACAAACGAATGTTCGGATTGGTGGAAGTAAACGGCACTTTGGGAATGAGCTTACGCCCTGTAAAATTATGGTAACGGCCTTTGGAATCTGGGGAAAAAAAGGGTAATGGTAAAAGGTTTTGATTAGGGTCTTCTAAAGGACTTTTTTTTCTAAGAATATAAGTCAAACCGTATATTTTCCTCGTAATTATATCATTACATGTACATCTGTCATCAAAGAATGCATGTGAAGATTCATCTTTTCTCCGTGTCATTCTATCGCAAAACTTCAAATATCAACACTGAACTAAAGTCAAAACATACCTACACACACACACACTCTCTCTCTCTCTCTCTCTCTCTCTCTCTCTCTCTCTCTCTCTATATATATATATATATATATATACAACAACAACAAATGCATCAGTTTCTAGTTTACTGCAGGACAAAGGCTTTAGATATGTCCTTATTCATGTATGGGGTTTGGCCATAAAACGCTGGCCATTGTGGACTGGTGACGTTAGGAGATTTTGGTCGGCTAGCTCACACAAAACCAACCTTCTAACCACATTAAGGTATCCAAATTCAGAAAGGATATATATATATATATATATATATATGTATGTATGTATATATATGTATGTATGTATGTATGTATGTATATACATACATACATATACACATATACAGTATATATATATATATATATATACACAAACATACATATATATATATATATATATATACATATATCTATCTATCTATATGTATATATAATATATATATATATATATATATAACTTATATGCTTGTGTATGTACAATACTCTTCTAAAATCTGGGGAGTATTTCAAAGAATGGGCCATTTCAAGGAATGATTCATATCAGGGAAAGTCATTTCAAGTAAAGAGTCACTCAAGGAATGACTCATTTCAGGGAATGAGTCATCTCTTCGAAACTCTACTATAACTGGAACAATGAATCAGTATACCACGCGGTATCGATTGATTGCTTGACCGGAAGTCCTTTGGCGTCCATGCGACTGGGCCACCAGTTTGAACCGTGAAGCATTTGGCAAAAAGAAAAAATAAATAAATAAAACGAGACTCGACACAGTTATTGATCGAAAGATGATCGATTGTGGAAATTTCATCCCATTTCTTGGTCAAATTTGAAAATTTTGTGGTGGAAATCTGTTGATACATTTGTGAACGAGCAAGTGAAAATCTCTCTCTCTCTCTCTCTCTCTCTCTCTCTCTCTCTCTCTCTCTCTCTCTCTCTTCCAGCAGATGTAGTGAACAGTAACACACGGTAAACGAATTCTAGAATAAGTTAGATAAGATCATGAAAACTCTCTAAATGTTGAAACTAATTCGCTCTATCAAAGAGCAAAATAATGGATTCTCCGCGGATGGACTTAGTCTTCGAGATATCCAAAATACTTGCAAACCCCCCCCCCCTCTCTCTCTCTCTCTCTCTCTCTCTCTCTCTCTCTCTCTCTCTCTAAGAAGAAATTCCTTCTGACAGCTAACCGTTATAACGACGACCCCAGGCGTAGTAACACCAGGCACCAGAATTTCTCGACGGGTGAATATACTTCGTTGGGACAGGTGTAAGCTTTCTTATTACTTATCAAATCTATTTTCTTTATGAGGAAATTGTTGTCTATTTTGGTCAGAAATATCATGAAAGGAAGCTAGTTTTGCGTTTTAGGAAATATTATGATTTAGTATTACCTTGCCGGGAAGGTAGCTGGTTTAGAAGCAAATAGAGGGTTGAAACTTTGTCTTAAAGTAAGCTAAATATTTGGCAGTCTAATGGGGTCTACGCCTTTGTTAGGTATTTATGCCTTTTAAAATGTGGGGTTTCTGTCATAACTTTTGAAATTTGACACCCGGTCTGTCCCAACGAACTACAAACGCTCCTTCTCGACTCTCCAAAAAGTCAACAAACAAGAGAGTGCTCTTCTCTTCCCCTCCAGTGACCTTTAGGTTTTAGAATGTCAGCGCTCATCTGTAGACTTGACTCCTGTACTAATGTCTTATTATGCCAACAATGCTATGGAGAACATCTATGAAGAACAATTGAAAAGGTATGTATGAATTTATTCTGATAAATACTTTTGTGCGTGCATGCGCATGGTTTTATTTTAGTTTTCAGAGTTGAATTTAAATAGGAATAGAAAGTTCTGATTCTAAGCAAAGCCTTTGACACATTTGACTTTTTTTTTTTTTATAAAATGTATAACCCCAATCTCCTTACGCTCTACATATATTCGTATCTTAGCTCTTTTCCATTTCAAGATTACACAAAACAACAAAAACAACTACACCAACAACAAATGCAGGCTTCAGACATGTCCTTTTTCATGTCTGGGGTTTGGCCAGTTTTCATTATAATGCTGGGAAAATGCGGATTGGCTATGGCGGGAGATTTTTGCCTGATCGCCCACCGCAAAACAACCAAGTATGGGTGGCTTTGACCAATACAACTTTGCTGATCATGGCGATATGCAAAAACACGTTAAAGAATCCCAACTAACAAAGGGTATACGCATAAATATTGTATATATTTTCAAGAAAAAAATATAATTAAAAAGGATAAATTATTGGTTTGATTCTTGCTCTACCGAGCCCAAGCCGTAAATATCAGCAGTATATTTACGCTGTAACTCGGTATATCGTAAAATAGAATCGAAGGGGGAATCATGAAAATATCCATTGGGTGCTTGCTCGGCAGTGACCAAGGAATGATTGGCAATGAAATGTACATTTTGTTTTAATTATACTAAGTGAGAGAGAGAGAGAGAGAGAGAGAGAGAGAGAGAGAGAGAGAGAGTGTGTGTGTGTGTGCAAGCAAATGAAAACTGAATATGGTCACGTACGCGCTCAAACATATACAGATGGTAATGGTTAAGAACTAGGCTAACCCACTCACTTGAAGCAGAGAGAGAGAGAGAGAGAGAGAGAGAGAGAGAGAGAGAGAGAGAGCGTATAACCATTTGAACAAACGAACTAAATTAAGCAACATTAATAGCAATGATATTGTTGATTTCCCTCATCTGTAACAACCTGACCACAAGCTATGTTGTAGGTCTACCCATTTGCCTTTGAAGCTCTTCAAATTCAAAATCCTACGTAATACTCTGTCAAATCATCGCCAGAGACTAGGCCTAAAAATAAAGAATAAAAAGTACTCCCAGATATCTAATAACCTAAATTGTTTATATGAAATTTCATGGCGCCTCAAAAATACAGATCTGCCTGATCCATCACGTAGAGAACGGTTGCATGACTCCAGTCACAGAGCCTTGGGGTAGAAGGGGTTGGCGATGGGAGGTTGAGGTGGGGGTTGGAGAGTGGGTTCGTCTCATGCTATTATGACATTGATAGCGATTTAAGCGTTAGAGCTGGTCAGTTCCACAGTGACCTGTTAATTACTTTCGGATAATAACAAACGAGCCGTCAGGCGCCAGCGTGGTGGCCAAGGGATTACTGCAGAAGTCATTATAATAATATTTGCTATTTATCTTTCTCTCTTCAATACACTCTTGTACATATACGCAGACACGCGCACGAAAACAAATGCTAAAGAGAGTTTGAAAGTAAGAAGGTGATAATAATACATGGTATAGGAAGATAGAGTTAGGGATGTTAGCATGAATAGTTGAATAATGGAAATGGTTCAAGTATATATCATTGAGTAAATATTCTAGACGATATCAAGATAGAGGAGATGAATCACAAAAAAAAAGGAAAAGAAAGAAAGGTAGGATGTATTTAAACCGATCCAGGAAAGGCTTTAATAGTTTATAAAAATCAAGGTGGGAATTTATAATAGGATTGTTGAGCAAATACTCCTTTATGGAATTGCAGTGTGAAGGTTGACAGGACTGTTTGCTTCGTATGGTAAGATGCATTGATGAGCTATACAATGTAGAGTTGCACAGTAGTGGTGGAAATGTTGGTGTATTTGAAATGGTAGATTAGATTACATTGATGTATGGCTTGGTCATATGGAAAAATGGATGACTTTATATTAGTGAAAAGAACGCATTCAGAAATGTTGTAAGATAAGAGGAGACTAAAGCACAAGGTGTTGGGAAACGGCATGAAACCTAACATCCGGGTTTACTTAAATAAAACAAAAGTATATAGGATTTTTAATTTCTTTAACTAACGGTTTCCAACCATTCCCCCCCTTCTCTCTCTCTCTCTCTCTCTCTCTCTCTCTCTCTCTCTCTCTCTCTCTCATTTTCTTAATCACGCCCAAATGGTCACTGGTCATGAGTGTGGGTTTAGCCTATTGATTCTAACACACTGTCTTCAGCTTTATTGACTCGTTCCAGATTAATTTTATGTTATCTTTGCAATATCATTATCTACACTGAAAGACCTATAAAAAGGTATATGAATTAACAGTATGAGCTATAAAAAGGCATATAATAGTATGAGCTGTATCATATGAACCCTGCCATTCAAATGACATTTAGATGACAATAAAGTCTTGATGGGAGTACTGATAAGATTTTCGAAAATAGGTTCACGAGATGCAACTTTCTGAACATGATTGTTTTCATTCTCCAATAGATTTAAATTTATAGATAAACATAAATTCAGAGGTGTTGATTTAATGATAATCAAATGAAAGTATTTAAAGGGAACATATCTTGCAAATGATTGGGTGATTTATATTCCTTGTAAATAATTGGGTGATTTATATTCCTCGTAAATAATTGGGTGATTTATATTCTTCGTAAATAATTGGGTGATCAATATTCCTTATAAATGAGAGGGTGATTTGTATTCCTCGTAAATAATTGGATGATTTATATTCCTCGTAAATAATTGGGGGATTTATATTCCTTGTAAATAATTGGGGGATTTATATTCCTTGTAGATAATTGGGTGATCAATATTCCTTATAAATGAGCGGGTGATTTGTATTCCTTGTAAATAATTGGGCGATTTATATTCCTTGTGACTAATTGGACTATTCACATTTCTCGTAGATGATTGGTGATTTATATTCCTTGTAAATAATTGAGTAATTTATATTCTTTGTAAATAATTGGGTGATTTATATTCTTTGTAAATAATTGAGTGATTTATATTCCTTGTAAATACATGGGTGATTTATATTCCCTTTTAATAATAGGGCGAGTTATATTCCTTGTAAATGATTGGATGATTTATTTTCCTTGTAAATGATTGGGTGATTTATTTTCCTTATGAATGATTGGCAATTTATTTTCATTGCAAATAATGAATGATTTTAGCCATTTAAATTCCAGAGGTTATCTTCTCCCCTATATTTCTTTATCTCAAAGAACACAGTGGAAATTAATAAGATTTAGAAAGAAACAGAGTAAGGCAATGGCTGAAAGCTGAAAGATAGGGAAACATGGAGATTAACACTTTAAAATATGATTTCTAATAATATACTTGTAACAAGAATATAGTTTTGCCTGTGAAATGCAGTGTTCAAGAAGACTCAATATTACTACTGAAACCCAAATCGTTATGAAATGGTAGAAGAGAGCAAATATTAAGTATGATCACAGTGCAATCGAGTTAAGTCAAAATTATAGTAATGAATTTAGTACATAAAAATAATAAAGATAATTAAATCATATTAAGATAAATAACAAAACTTTATTGATAAGTAACAGGTAAACAATAAACAAGACTTGTCAACCTGCTCATCACAGAAGCGTTTGCACAAGACGTGAACTTTTTTAAGTTGTGGATAATGAAAGAAAAGAAATAGTAGATGAAATAGCAACAAGTTCAGTGGTAAATTTTCACAAACCTGCCAGACAAAGAAAGCACGGTGATAATACTGTGAAATAAATGTACTGTAAAAGAACTGCATCTCTCTTCCGGTCTCCTGAGGTGTTAAGTTCGTTTCGTACTTGTATTTTCTTTCATGATTTCTATAAATGTCACTCTTTATAAGAGGTGAGTCTGTGGCTTTCTTAAAAGTTACACTATTCTCCTCCTCCTTCCTTGATATTTTTATCTATTTCCTTTTACTATTTTTCCTCTAGACCTGACTTTATTAAGGACATATATTTACAAGTTCCGCCGTCATCCACATACAATAAGGAGAAGAAGAAAAGAAGAAGATTGAGAAAATGTAGGATAGAAGGTTGATTACAGCAGACCTTCCGCGGAAATTTTGTTTAAATCTCAATATTATTCTTTAATTTTTTGACAACCAAACCTTGATATCAGAAGATGATTCTATTTGGAATAATCTTCCTACATTTTGGTAGATTTTTTTCATTAACAACATTTGAAAAGGCCGAAAGAAAGACGGCAATTTTGAACAACATTCCTATCTTACCCTCTTTTATATATCTTATCTATTATTTCTTTTCTAATGACCTTGCTCTCTTTACCACTGTGTTACTCTTTACGTCTCCTTGCCAAGGATTGCTTGGCTCAGAGTTTGAGTCTTTGTCTGTACCGACAGGCTTAGAAACTTTAATTTTCCTTTCCTCTTGTATTGCTTTTTTACTGATTTTTCTTTAGCAGGAGGCTTACATGTCACTTACTTCGTCTATTTCCTCTTTATCTTTTCGTTTCCTTACCGGCTTAGACTAAACAAAGTCATCAAGTTCTAGTTTTTCAGTTTTAATTGATTTTTTAGGATAAGAAAGTGTTGGTGAACTACTGCACAAAGTTGTATAGATAAGCCAATATTTTAAACAAAGCAACAAAAAGAAGAAATAATGAAGACTTTGTTTCTCCAGATTGATATAAGTTATAAAAACAGCTTCTGGAGCTTTTTCACAGAAATAAAAGTGGTAGATTTTTTTTTTTTAAATTCCAAGGAGACGATACTGACGGAATGATTCAATAGCATCCCTGTATTGAACCTGTTTTTCTTGTACCAGAGTCCTTAAATGCAAAGTTGATTTTCCTATAAGATTCACATCTCTCTGTTCCTTTCGCTGATCATTGCAAATCTCTGGTGGACTGCCAACTGTTACTTTTCTTGACTATCTAAAAATCAACATCCGAACTTAAAATTTACTTTAGTCTTATAGTAATGAGGAGAAAAATAATAATGATTGTAAGAAGATCATGGAAAGTAGATCCACTACATATAGATATTTTCATTGAAAACCTCTCTTTAAGTATATACAACTCCGATAAGATTCTAGGTTGATTCTTGATAGCAAATTTACTTTTGAAAAACACAATCAGCCTGTTTTTTCTTCAGTTGCACAAAAAACTGTCACATTGAAAAATTCTTTTAAGATTTCAGAGATGAATCTACGAGGAAATTTTTAATTTTTTTTTTCAACGTAGCATATTTTGAGTATTGTTTTCCTGTCTGAATTCTGCGGCCGACCTTCGTCTTAATTTGTAAGAAAACCTTTATCCTGATATGTATATCATTTTCTGGCACCGTTCAATTAGTGTTCTGTGCATGTTGCATAAAATTATCATAATGCTGGCCATCCTTTGCATGCAGATCTTCCAAGACTGTACAATCCTGCACGTAGAACTAGGTGCAGTTAATTCTAACAGTCTTGCCTTCTCTATAATAAGGCTCAACACTACACAGTATTTTAGAAGTTTTGTTCCTTTTGTGAGCAGAATGTGGAATGATCTTCATAACCACGTGGTTGAATCGGTGGAACTTCAGTTCAGTCTTGTTTGGAACGCTTTTCTGTTGAAAAGGTTGATATAAGTCTCGTTCATAGGTTATATATGAATGATCCTTTTTAACGTTGTTACTTATCTTGATATATTTTATATTTTTTTTGTTAATTATTACTCGTATATGGTTTGTTCTTTTTCTGCACTGGCCTGCTTTCCCCGTTGAAGCCTTTGTTTTAGTATCATTCTGCTTTTCCAGTTAGATTTCGTTAATACAATATAATAATAATAATAATAATAATAATAATAATAATAATAATAATAATAATAATAATAATAATAAAATGATGATGATAATAATAATAATAATAATAATAATAATAATAATAATAATAATAATAATAATAATAATAATACTAGGATTATATCATAAAATCGTTTGACCTTGTGATGTAATTCCCAGGATAAATAAAAACATTGTCCTTCCGTATCAAAACTGTGCAGCTGAAGAATGAATGAATATTCTGGATTTTATTCTTAAATATAGATTTATAAAGTTAATAAAAGAGGAGGATGAAAACTAAACAGAAAATTATTTCTTAATTTAGCAAAGGACACATGGAGACAATATAATACCTGACAGAAAATACATATTTTTACAAGAGATGCAATTGTGAATAACTGACAAAACAGAGAGAGAGAGAGAGAGAGAGAGAGAGAGAGAGAGAGAGAGAGAGAGAGAGAGAGAGAGAGAGAGAGAATTTGCGGAATCTCACTCAATCACAGACGGAGATCTAGTAGGAAATGTTGTTTTCCTTTGTCTTCATCTTCCAATAACAAGACGGCGAATGCTAAACTCTAAGGGATTCAGCCTCCATGTTTTGCTGGATCTCTCCTATGATTGAGGAAAACAAACGAAGAAGAATAAGAGGAAATGACTCTTGGAAAAACATTCCTCTGATGCGCTCTCGAGTCTGGAAAGGAACCGACCCTTTTGGCTTAGCCACGTGCAGTTGCTGGAATTATATTTTGGTAGATAAAAAGCTGGAAATATCTAATACCATCATTACAAGCGTTTACCCGCTCCCTAAAAAATAAATGCATTTACATATATATATGCCCGTATAACCACTCATCCCCTCATACATATATTCCCATCACCTGCACTAATGCTTGCAGATAAACATCGGCTGGAGCATCAAATAACCCAAAGCTTCATGATAAAAAGGACGTTTATTCTCGGCCAGTCAAAAAGACGAGAAAAATAAAAATCATAATTCCGTAAACACGGCTCGCAGCCCCCTCGTAAACGAAGCGGAGGGGACGGCGCCCACTGACGATAATTATCATATAAGTGAGAGCAATTATTAGCGAAATGTCAAAACGTTGTTAGATCAAATGCCGATAGTGAAGGGTTCACGGCCGGACATTAGTCGAATATTTTCGCTGTATTTTTGCCTCTAGACACAATGCGCGGTAGTGATAATTAATGAGTATGATAATTAGAAAAGAAATATAATTAATCATAACGATTAGATGAAAGTGGACGTCACTGGTTTTTATATCTGTCAGGGAAATGGAATCAAGGTGCACACGATGGATTTAGTAAAGGATGGTCACTGTAAATGTGGACTCAGTAATTGTAGCATGTCTCTGGGTATGTATGTATTCCTATGTAATCGATATAGAAGTTTTCTATAAAACCTTATTATTATTATTATTATTATTATTATTATTATTATTATTATTATTATTATTATTTCCCCAATATGATTAAGAGAAAGTGTCTAGCTCTATATATATATATATATATATATATATATATATATATATAATAATAATAATAATAATATGTATATATATATATATATATATACATATATATATATATATATATATATATTTCTAAATTTATATGTTCTGTATATATATTTCTTTCCTGTCACGTTAGCTCTCTGCGCCCCTCGGGTAGGGGAGAGGAGGTAGTCATACCATAGTAAGAGATTGGTGCATGTATATGTGTGCATATCTATCTGAATATTTAGCCCTCCTTTATTGCTTGGTTGCGTACACTAGTTATCAATATGTATGGATGTACAGTAAGAACCTGTAACGTGATTTATATTTATGATTTAAAAAAGTCTATATTCGCAGTAGATGATATAATATATCTTTTAATCCATGAATAAAATCTCGATCACATTCTAAATTTAGTCAAATTATAAAAGTAGGCAAAATAGCGGATTTATTTATTTTGTAGATGTCAGGATGCCAGAAAACTAAAAAAAATAACTAATTAATTCATTCATTATTCTATATAGTTATCGCTTTACCCTATATGCCTACTATTCTTTCTTTTTGGACCAGAAAACTGCTAATTTTTGTTAATTTCTTTTTTTTTGTTTTAAGAAGAAATATGTAAACATATCTATTCATGGAAGAACTTTCTATAGAAAACTCAAAATCATTCATTTATTCATAATTTATTTCATAAATTTGTGATTTTACCCTATACAATTATTTTTATTTGGGCCAGAAAACTGTAAATTTCTAGCTATTTTAAGAAGAAAGATGTAAAATTCTCTATTTACAGAAGGAACATTCTACAGAAACTGATCAAATTTCTATTGGCTTTAGATAAAACATGTTAACAAATCTATCTCTTTTCAGTAGATTCATTACTAATCTCGTGAGCAATCCAAGTCCTTGTCTTTCATGAACACCAGAAATTTCCAAATTAATCTTCAAGATCTAAAAACTTCCGAACAATTCTTGGAGTTCCAATGTACCTGGTTCGAAGCACCATACGCCAATTCTCTACATAACTGGTCTCGGCAGCCATCCAATCTCTAATGGGGCACTCCAAGGACTGGCCGCTTACCAATCAGATTTTTCCTAAATATTAATGGTTTCCTTCATACTCCCTTTGGACCCGCGAAGTCAAATGCATAAGGTTCTCTATTCTTTACAAATTACAATAATTTTCCACCTAAAGTACGAATCTTCATATCAATGCTGTTTTATGTTTCCAGGGAAAAGTTTCTTTTATTTTGACACTAAAACCCATCCAAGAATTTTTATTGAGAATGCATTGATAATTTGATATATTTTATACCTGACAGTATTTTTCGAATTTTGATATATTCTATATTTATTTGTTTATTAGAATTTTTATAAATTTCATACCTATCAGTGTTTTTCGCAACTAAATGGAGATGTTGGTTACGATATAGATCTGCATAAGATTACCAGAAGAATAATAAATATACATATGAAAGACATCATAATTTTACCATTAATTTAATGTTACTCTTAGTAAGATTTCCCGCATGATGACTAGAGGAAACTATGGCTTATTTCTGGACCGAATTAATTTTTGTAATCTAAATCTTTATTTTATCTTGGAAAGTTGTTTGAAT
>NC_090733.1:104227269-104234769 GCF_036898095.1 Palaemon carinicauda | reverse complement strand
TTAAAAGCAAACTCAATGATATTCGGACAAACTCATGGCTACCAAACTATTGTCTTTTAGTTGGAACTGTGAATCATTCCATTGTTTGAAGGTATAGCCCATGAAAATAAATGAATCAGAGTATGTGGCATCATTTGTCGTGGCTTGCCGCATAATCGCTACTTTTGTAATTTTTGGAAAACCTGTGATCTACGCAATAATTCGTCATCCTCTGTATGGTTTTATTGCTATTTTTTCCCTTTTTAAACGAGTTTTGTTTCATTGGTTGCGTAGCCACGTTGAAAACGAAAATATTTATACCATAATTTCATATTTGTTAACATTCTTGAAAACCTGTCGTATTTCGAAAAAAATTCGTCATTCTTTGAACTTCAGCACTTAGCTTTTTTTTTTTTTTTTTTTTTTTTTAGTATCCACATGTAAAATAAAAAAGTCTTCATCTTAATTACATCTACCTATCTACCACGGCCCTTTAAAAAAGTAGCAAAAGCTATTTTTTTCCCCTCATCGTTCCTCTGCCTACGAAGCTTAAAGAAAAATTATTCAATATACTCATTTTTCTCGACACACCTCAAAATAACAAGGAGATTTAAAGATGTCTCTCTCTGTCTTTCAACCTCGAATATATAAAGAAACATGAAGGAATCAGCCTCGGGGAAAAAAAAACCTCCAGCCACAGGAGACTTTGATTTATGGCCGTAGCGCGGCTCCAAAACTTCCCGGCAAAGTTTCGTATCATTCCGCTCAGAAACAACTTCAGTCTTAGTCCCTCACTGTCCGGCAGGTTGACAAAGGTGCTCCAGGTGAGTGGCATTTCGAAACTGACCTGCCACCCAAAGTTTCTACCAGAGCACAGGTGAGACATGCGGGATTTCTTACTTTACTCCATACCCCCTACACTGCATCTCCTACCCCCTTCCCCGGCCCTACATAGTTCCAGGCAATTGGTTAACGATATGTTGTCTTTATTGCAAGAGGAGTGTAAATCAAAATAGAAATAAGAGAATGTAGATAATTATCAAAACATTATATGAAAACTTATTCTTTATTTTTGAATAAGATTTTGCATAACATCGCAGTACAAATAAAAATAGAATTTATAGCATGCAGATAATTATCAAAACATCATATGAAATTTTTTTATTTTTTTTTTATTTTTGAATAAAATTTTGCATGACATCATTTGATGTTCAACCTAGATTGATTGTATTGCCCTGATTTGGTTTCTTCTTGACATTCATTGACATACCAATTAATGATTTTATTCCCTATCACTATATAAGCCTTGCAACGATTCCCTTCCAATGAAACTAAGATGTATATGTTCATTTCACTGTTTTATATTAATGAGCTTATAATTTCTTATTCTGTTGATCAAAATTTTACATATAAATTAAATACATTATCTAGGTGATGATAGATAACCTTACGTAATAATGAAAACTTAAAGATGAAAATAAGCTACGGATGTGTACAAAAAACTTTGCAATATGAGAGAGAGAGAGAGAGAGAGAGAGAGAGAGAGAGAGAGAGAGAGAGAGAGAGAGAGAGAGAGAGAGAGAGAGAGAGGTGGGGAGGGGGGGGGTGATGTTGCTAAGTTTGGGTTATTCTACAAGTTCAGGCGTAAAATATTATTCAAAAATAGTTTAGGAGATCCAAATGTTTTCACATTCATAGTCAAAAGCCAGGTCGATTACATGAACAAAATAACATAAAAAAATATGATAAAAACTATCGATATTTTGATGAAAATGAAAATTTTTAATGAAAAAAAATTATATCTAATGAAAAATGAAAGAAATTTTTATTGAAAGATGAAGGTATTTCTTAGGAGAAATTAGGGATTTTTTTTTTCTAAATGAAAAATTAAATGTTTAATGAAAAATTAAAGAAATTCTTAATAAAAAGTGAAGTTTGTTTTTTTAATGTGAAATGGACATTTCTAATGGAAAATTTAAAGATTTTCAAAGCACAATGAAGGACATTTTTAATGAAAAAGGAAAGAAACCATTAATGAAAAATGGAGGACATTTTTAATGAAAAATAAAAGAATTTTTTAATGAAAAATAAAAGAATTTTTTAATGAAAAATAAAAGAATTTTCTAATGTAAAATAAAAGAATTTTTTAATGAAAAATAAAAGGATTTTTTAATGAAAAATAAAAGAATTCTTTAATATAAAATAAAAGAATTTTTTAATGAAAAATAAAAGAATTTTTTAATGAAAAATAAAAGAATTTTTTAATGAAAAATAAAAGAATTTTTTAATGAAAAATAAAAGAATTTTTTAATGTGAAATAAAAAAAAATTATTAATGAAAAATAAAAGAATTTTTTAATGTAAAATAAAAGAATTTCTTAATGAAAACTGAAGGACATTATCAAACCCAAATATTCAAATCCACCCAAGCTTGACGACATACAAGATAATATTTTCTGTAATAATCAGCGAAAAAAGCAAACACCATCGATTTCTTATAAAATAAAGAGAAGGGAACATATGCGTCCCTCTGCTGGAGGCTGACTGCTAGTGGCTGGCACTGGCGGATATTTGGGGAACGTGGCCCTGTTGACTTTGTTTGTTAGAGGCGGATGTCAGGCAGACGCTGGCAAAATAATCTTGCACTTTTCGCTAATGATTCCGTTGTTTTGGTTTCCTCTCCTCACACCTAAATATTGCATTTTAGATTGGGCGCGTGTGTGTGTGTGTGTGTGCGCGCGCGCTCACAGACACAGTCTCTCAATCTCTCATCATATATATATATATATATATATATATATATATATGTGTGTATGTGTAAATATATACATAAATTGTATATATTCATATGTATACTCATATATGTATCAATATTTATATATTCATACATACATATGCATAGGTATAAATATAAATTATAGATGCATTTCTAGATATATATAACATATATACACACAAAACTATACATACACGCAAACGAACACACACGCGTGTATATATTGATATATATATATATATATATATATATATATATATATATATATATATATATGTATATATACAGTATGTATGTATATAATGTATAGATATACACACATACATATGTATATATATATAAATATATATATATATATATATATATATATATATATATATATATATATATATATATATATTTAGGTAGTAGGTTAGACAGGGCACAAGCCACCCGTTGGGATACTACCACTAGAGAGTTATGGGGTCCTTTGACTGGCCAGACAGTATTGGATCTTTATCTCGGTTTACGGTTCACTTTCTCTTTGCCTACGCATACACCCAATCGTATGACACATTCTTTACAGATTCTCCTCTCTCCTCATACACCTGACAACACTGAGATTACCAAACAATTTTTTCTTCACCCAATTGGTTAACTACTGCACTGTAATTGTTCAGTGGCTACTTTCCTCTTGGTAAGGGTAAAAGAGACTCTTTAGCTATGGTAAGCAGCTCTTCTAGGAGAAGGACTCTCCAAAATCAAACCTGCGTTCTCTAGTGTTGGGTAGTGCCATAGCCAGTGTACCATGGTCTTCCACTGTCTTGGGTTAGAGTTCTCTTGCTTGAGGGTACACTCTGGCACGCTATTCTATCTAATTTATCTTTCTCTTGTTTTGTTAAAGTTTTTATAGTTTATATCGGAAATATTTATTTTAATGTTGTTATTATTGAAATATTTTATTTTTCCTTTTTTCCTTTCCTCACAGAGCTATTTTCCCTGTTGAGGACCCTAGGCTTATCGCATCCTGCTTTTAACTGGGTTGTAGCTTAGCAAGTAATAATAATAATAATAATGATAATATATATATATACTGTATATATATATACATATATATATATATATATATATATATATATATATATATATATATATATATATGTATATATATACATATGTATCTACAGTATATGGGAATGTTTAAGCTTTGTGCATGTATGCCTCTAAATACATGTAGACATATAATACATACACAAGCATCCAAAATATATATATGCCTACTAAATATCATCCTTCAACTTCCTATCTTATCAAACGCACTTACGCATGCACAAACGCACTGACGAATACAGGATACGTTTGTATCAATAGGATATAGAGACAGCGACGGGCCCCCGAGATATGAAAGTAAATATTCCCGCTGCGTTCTCACGTGGGCCGAACAACTGTGGTATCGTTGAATCGATGGCTGGCTGCTTTCCCTTATGTAACGGAGAATATTTCCCTTTTCTTCCTTTTATTCATATCTAGTTCCTCTTATTCGTTTGCTTGATTTTTTTTTTCTATGTGAGATGTGCTAGTTTAGTATGATGTTCATATTGCCATGATCAACAAAGCTGTACTAGCATAGGCAATTCATAATATATAATTATAAATAAACATTTATTTACACTCATGCAATATATATATATATATATATATATATATATATATATATATATATATATATATATATATATATATATATATATATATATATATATATATATCACTTTCAGAGTGGGGACACACATTAATTTGTGTAGTATCGTGATCAGCAAAGCTGTACTATAGTTAATTCTTTTTAGTGAGGCAAATTTGCACCGACTTGCAAGGGTGCCCTTTTTGCTCGGAAAAGTTTCCTGATCGCTGATTGCTTGGGCAAGATAATTCTAACCAATCAGATAGCTTGAAGCTTTTCCGAGCTAAAAGGGCACCGCTGCGAGTCAGTGCAAATGCGCCTCATTAAGAAAAATTGAGTATAGTTAGAGGGCCTCATGCAAGGTTGGTTTGCTGTGAGAGATCAGACTAAAGTCTCCCTCCATCACCAATCCGCACTGGCCAGCGTGGTGATGAAAACTGGCTAAACAACAGACATGAGTGACCTTTGTCCTGCAGTGAACTAGCAACAGCTACATTTGTTGTTGTTGTTGTTGTTGTTGTTGTTGTTATCTTTATTGATAAAACTATGGTTTGTCTGGTTATTGGAAATTTATAAATTTGCTAATACTATGTTTAGTTTATTAATTCCTTTAAATTTTTTTTAAAAATGCCGTGGAAATAAAATACTTCCCTTTACTATTTATTCATCTAGAAAAATATATGAATAACGTTTATTAAATGATATTAGGCAAATTAGCTGTGGTACTTAGTGGAATTACGTTTTAATAACACTTGGCAACTTTCCTCTTATTTAGTATGCACTGTATTGCATCAACATAAAATTACCATCCGTAAACACTATCGGTAAGTGATCATGCAATATCATTTCCGTTTTCCTCTCCTTTTCTTTTAAACGCTTCATTTTTTCTATTTTATTATTTTTATCATTTCATTTAATCTTCAGCTTATAATCTAAGCTTAACCCACTACTTTGTGATATGAGACATCGTAAATAGCCATAGTTAAGAGACCTCTATGAACTCAAAGGTTTGATTTTCAACATTTATACGAAGTTATTTACATTTCAACTAGCTTTATCTAATAGCATTGTATTCTTACCCAATTAAATCAAGTGTAAGCTTTAAATCTATCAAGACAATCATTATTAGGTCTAGACTTAGACTTTGTTCTAGGGTTTGGTTTCGCGAAATCAGAATACCCTACACCTTACATCTTGTTAGATTATAACTTTAAGAAACTGAACAAATACGGCATATCGATTACCAAGTCAGTTTTACATCTTTTGTGATTTGTTAATTCTTTTTCTTTTATATGTTTTTTTTTTTTTTTAAATTGGTGTTACCAAGTAAATTTTGAATATCTAATTTAACACAACCATTGTAATTCACGCACGATGTCTCATATGATAGAACAATAAAGAATTAAACGAAATAGTGAAAACTAAAGAACTTATCCGAATTCCAAGCTAGCAAATATAGCAATTACTTTAATGGTGGTCACGACTTGGTCTTAATTGGAAGCGATGTAAAAAACAGGTGTAGATTTGCCGGAAAGCAAATAACTTCCCTTCGTTCGTGTGATTAGGGGAGCCTTCGAAGGAATGCGGTTGGATGCCAGAGGCTTCACGAGTATCTAAACATAACAAGCAAGAAAATAATACGTCAGTAATGTGAGTTCGTAAACACGATAGAAAAATCAAGAAACTTGGTAGCAATATTAATAGAATCTTAGACAATTTCTTTTAAGAAAATATGGGGCTATAGTACTAGGACTTTATACATATAAATCAATAGTACAGGAAACTAGGTGGTTATAAATTAGTAATTGGATCTCATACAAATAATTAAAAGTAATTCAAACTATGATCTTATACTCATAATCAATAGTATAGGGAACTAGTTCCCTATAGTATAAAAAAAACATGCAAAACTAAATGACTATAGTAATAGGATCTCGTCATACATTCAAAAGCACTGAGGACTAGGTGGCAAAAGTAAAAGAATGTCACACACAAACAAAACAACAAAAAATCCATTGCTGAATTACTATAGTGAATTAGGAGCTTATAGTCCTTGGATATCATATACTGAATCAAAAGTATGTAAACCTAAGTGGTTATAGTAAAAGGATCTCGTACACACAATCAAAAGTATAGAAGACTTAGTGGCTATAGTAAAAGGATTTCGTCCACATAAACAAAAGAACAGAAAACTACGTTGCTAAATTACTGTGTAGCGGATACTCCAACACCCATTTTTCTTCCTTCATTGACAGAATCGTTCCATGAAGAGAGCGGATCATCAATTTACTCCTATTTGTCTAAAGCCAAATACTTTTGTTTGTTCAGAGCACGCTGTCTGCTCAGGGTAGGGGTGGTAAGGTCGTATACCTTTAGCCATAGAAATCTTATGCACATACTCAATAGTACAGCAAACTAGGTAGCTATTATTACCTCTGCCAACGAAGTTGGAAAGAAGTTACGTTTACGCCCCTCTGTGTATTTATTTGAGTGTGTGTGTGTGTGCTTGTTTGTGAACAGCTTCCTGGCCACAATTGTAATAGAAGGGTAAACAAACTTGCAGTGATTAACGGCTATGTAAAAAGATGGAAATAATTAAATTTTGGAAAGTCTAGGTCAATGGTCAAGGTCACGGTCAAGCAAAATGTCCAATTCACTTAATCAGCCATAAGTTTGGACATCTTTGTTACAGAGACTTCACACTTGGTTCATATTTGAGTGTATGAAAATACATGCCCATTAATACATGATAAGGTCAAAGGTCAAGGTCAAAATCAAGCAAAAGGTCGAGAAATAAGTTGCCGCGACGTAGGTCTGCGCTCTTCTGACCCTTCTAGTTATTATTATCATTATTATTATTATTATTATTATTATTATTATTATTATTAGCTAAGCTACAACCTAGTTGAAAAGCAGGATGCTTTATGTCTAAGGGCTCCAACAGGGAAAATAGCTCAGTGAGGAAAGACAATAAGGAAGCAGATTTAAAAGTGTCCCTGACTGTACCCTCAAGCAAGAGAACTGTAACCCAAAGACAGTGGAAGACTATGGTACATGGGCTATGACATTACCCAAGACTAAGGAAT
>NC_090733.1:104204769-104209769 GCF_036898095.1 Palaemon carinicauda | reverse complement strand
CCCTTTGAGCTTGGAAAAGTCTCCTGGTCGCTGATTGGTTGGACAAGATAATTCTAACCAATTAGATGGCAGGAAAATTTTTCGAGCTGAAAGGGCACCGCTGCGAGTCAGTGCAAATGCGCCTCATTAAATAAAAATTGAGTATAGGGGAGCCTTTGGTCTACAAACACGCTGACACACAGAAGGAAGGGACATTGACAAGAAAATTCCCTGGAGACTGACCATATATATATATATATATATATATATATATATATATATATATATATATAAATACATGTATGACCAGTCTCTAGGACATTGTCTTATCACTGTCCCTTGTGTCTGCCAATCACGAGCTACCTTTAAACCTGAAACCTTTGCGTTATTTTCCTTCAATGATTAAAATGAAACAGGTCTTATGCCAGAAAATAATTTGCCCAAAGACAATCACCCACAAAGGGTATTGCTCCGGCCAGTTCACCTCACGCTGTACACTATGCAATCCCTATGGGACCTTGCAGTGTTCCTTCGGACACTAGTTGCACTCACTTTATATCCCTCTACTCTCTTTCACAGAAGGGCCTTATGGGACCCAGCACCTAGCTCAAAAGATTAGATTTATGAATCTAATCTAAAGACAATTTTAAAGCCAGGCGTTCAGATGTTGAAATAAAGAGGAAGAAGTCTGTTGTGGACCTTTGAACTTGGTCCTGTATTACTGTTGGAATTTATTGATTTTTTTCTGCCATTACTACTACATTCGCCATGGAAACCAAGAAATCCAATATTATAAAAGAGGCTAATAAAAAGAGCAACTAAAAACGTCTTGCTTATATGATTTTGAAATTATTATTGCAAAATATATTCTTAATTGAAAGCACATAATGCTAAGTGCTAATAGTTATACATATTGCAGTATCATGGTCAGCTTTTGTAAAATAATGGCGTATTCTAAGCTATGATAATAATATACTAGTAGTAATAGTAGTAGTAGTAACTCCGAAAGAATTCAGTTACCGATTCGTATACTCATGTTGTTCCATTCTTAGTAAATGAGGAAAATACAAGTTAGCAAAAGAAGAAGAAGAAGAAGAAGAAGAAGAAGAAGAAGAAGAGAGAGAGAGAGAGAGAGAGAGAGAGAGAGAGAGAGAGAGAGAGAGAGAGAGAGAGAGAGAGAGAGAGAGAACCCATCAATCTTTTCCCCTCTCTACTTGTGTTGGTCGGCATCTTAAAGCCTTTGATTCCTTATTTGTTTCCGACATCGAGTTTTTCACCTCGAGAGGCACTTGGGAAGGTTCCTTGAGTGGTGCCATGTCTGCTTTGGGTTAATTGATGCCATAGTCACTGGATCATTTAAAGAGAGAGAGAGAGAGAGAGAGAGAGAGAGAGAGAGAGAGAGAGAGAGAGAGAGAGAGAGAAGGATAAGTAACTCGCACTATTGAGAAAAATAAGAGAAAGGCTACGAATGGTTTCACCATTGCAGGGTACACACCACTGCATGGTACACACCATTACAGGGTACACACCATTGCAGGGTACACATCATTACAGGGTGCACATCACTGCAGGTTACACACCATTGCACGGTACACACCTTTACAGGGTACACACCAGTGCACGGTACACACCATTGCAGGGTACACATCATAACAGGGTACACATCATTGCAGAATACACACTATTAAAGGGTACAGATCATTTCAGGGTACACACCATTGCAGGGTACACACTATTACAGGGTACACACCATTGCAGGGAACACACCATTGCAGGGTACACACCATTGTATGGTAGAAACCATTACAAGGTAGACATCATTGCAGGGTACACACCATTGCAGGGTACACATCATTACAGGGTACACACCATTGCATGGTACACACAATTACAGGGTACACACCATTACAGGGTACACACCATTACATTGTACACGCCATTACAGGGTACACATCATTGCATGGTACACACCATTACAGGGTACACATCACTGCAGGGTACACACCATTGTATGGTGCACACCATTACAGCGTACACACCATTGCATGGTACACACCATTAAAGAGTACACACCATTACAGGGTACAACCATTGTAGGGTACATACCATTGCAGGGTACACACCATTGCATGGTACACACCATTACAGGGTACACACCATTACAGGGTACACACCATTGCATGGTACACCCCGTTACAGGGTACACACCATTGCAGGGTACAAACATTGAGGGTACACACCATTACATGGTAAACACTAATACATGGTAAACGCTATTATAGGGTAAAAACCATTGCAGAACAAACACCTCATCTGGGTAAACATCCTTGTAGGGTAGGGTAAAAACCATTGCAGGGCAGGATAAACACAAATACAGGGTAAACACCATTGCAGGGTAAACATCATTGCAAGGTAAACGCAATTGCAGGGTAAACACCATTGCAGAGTAAACAGCATTCCAGGCTACACACCATTGTAGTGTACCCACCATTGCAGGCAAGGGTAAATGCTAATAAAGGGTAAACACCATTGCAGGGTAAACCCCATTTTAGGGTAAACACGATTAAGGGGCAGGGAAAACACCAATACAGGTTAAACGCCATTGCAGGGTAAACACCATTGTATGGTAGGGTAAACACTAATACAGATTAAACGCCATTGCAGGGTAAATACCATTGCAAGGCAGGGTAAACACTAATACAGGTTAAATGCCATTGCAGGGTAAACACCATTGCAAGGCAGGGTAAACACTAATACAGGTTAAACACCATCGCAGGTTAAATGCCATTTCAGGGTAAACCCCATTTTAGGGTAATCACCATTACAGGCCAAGGTAAAAACTAATACAGTTTAAATGCCATTGCAGGGTAAACACCATTTTAGGGTAAACATCCTTATAGGCAGGGTAAACACCATTGCAGAGTAGACAGTACTCCAGGGTACACACCATTGTAGGGAAGGGTAAAGCTAATACAGGGTAAATGCCATTGCAGGGTAAACACCATTTCATGGTAAACTCTATTGCAGGGTAAACACCATTTCATGGTAAACTCTATTGCAGGGCAGGGTAAACAGTAATACAGGGTAAACGCCATTGCAGGGTAAACACCATTTCAGGGTAAACACCATTGCAGGACAGAGTAAACACTAATACAGGGTAAATGCCATTGTAGGGTAAACACCATTTCAGGGTAAACATCCTTATAGGGCAGGGTAAACACCATTGCAGGTCAGGGTAAACAAAAATACAGGGTAAACGCAAATAAAGGTAAACTCCATTGACGGGAAGGGTAAACCCGATTACAAGGTAAACACCATTGCAGGGTAAACAATATTGCAGGGTAAACACCATTGGAGCAGGGCACATACCACTGCAAGGTACATACCATTACAGGGCAGGGTAAACATTAATAGAGGGTACATGCCATTGCAGGGTAAACACCATTGTAGGGCAGGGTAAACACAAATTCAAGGTAAGCTCCATTGCACAGAAGGGTAAACGCCATTGCAGGGTTAACACCGATGCAGGGTAAACACCATTCAAGGGTAAACACCATTGCAGGGTAAACAATATTGCAGGGTAAACACCATTGGAGCAGGGCACATACCACTGCAAGGTACATACCATTGCAGGGCAGGGTAAACATTAATAGAGGGTACATGCCATTGCAGGGTAAACACCATTGTAGGGTAGAGTAAACACAAATTCAAGGTAAGCTCCATTGCACAGAAGGGTAAACGCCATTACAGGGTTAACACCGATGCAGGGTAAACACCATTCAAGGGTAAACACCATTGCAGGGTAAACACCATTGGATCAGGAAACACACCACTGCAAGATACATACCATTGCAGGGCAGGGTAAACATTAATAGAGGATACATGACATTGCAGGGTAAATACTATGGTAGGGTAGGATAAATACAAGTTCAGGGTAAGCTCCATTGCACGGCAGGGTAAACACCATTGCAGGGTTAACACTGTTGCAGGGTAAACACCATTGCAGGACAGGGTAAACACTAGCACAGAGTACACGCCATTGCAGGGTAAACACCATTTATTATTATTATTATTATTATTATTATTATTATTATTATTACATGCTAAGCTACAACCCTAGTTGATAAAGCAGGATGCTATAAGCCCAGGGGGTCCAACAGGGAAAATAGCCCAGTGAGGAACGGAAACAAGGAAATAAGAAAAGTATTTCATGATAAACATCCTTGCAAGTCAAGGTAAACACCATTGCAGAGCAGGGTAAACACAAATACAGGGTGAACACCATTGCGGGGTAGGGTAAAAAAGATTGCAAGGTAAACACCATTACATGGTAAACATCATTACAGGATAAACACCATTACAGAGTAAATGCCACTGCAAGACAAACAATTGAAGGGTAAATAAAATTACAGGATAAGTACCATTGTGGATGAACGCCATTGCAGGGTAAACATCATTGCACGGTAAACATTACCTCAGAAAGGATCCCCTGTTTAGATAATATACATTTTGACTTAAATGAACAAACGTAATTAGAATTTATCATGAAAATATAATACTAAAAAATGTACCTTTATGTAAATAACATTGTGGCTAAACAACTCCTTACATTACTCTTACTAATATTAACACTCTAACTTTCTATTCCATTCCCTACTAAAGCGTTTGAACGTCTTTTGGCAAAATGTCTTAATAGGTTTGCTGAAGATAATAATCTGTTCCCTAGTTTGCACTTTGTTTTTCGTAAAGGCCTTGGAGTATGTGATGCCCTTCTTACAATCTCAAATACTGTACAGAAATCCCCTGATTGTGGTCAGGAAGTTCATATAATTAGTCTTGATTTTAGTGCTCCTTTTGACCGTGTTAATCATGAGGCTCTTGTTTTCAAACTCTTAACAGTTGGGAGTGGGTGGATCGTTTCTTAGCATCATTATTGAATTTTAAGGTAATAAATCGCAGAGTTGTTGTTGATGGGTACCCTAGTCAGTATAGGAATGTGATATCTGTTATTTTAAACAAAG
>NC_090733.1:104194769-104197269 GCF_036898095.1 Palaemon carinicauda | reverse complement strand
ACCTTGTACGTTGAATTGGTAACCTACGTAGCATATAAGACGGGTTGTGATTGGTTCAAGCGCTGATAGATGACGAATCAGAACCCAAGTTTTGTTATCTATCCTGTGATTGGTGTTTTGCCTGCATCTCCAACCCGCAGCATCTACGTATTCGCGGTCACTTTGTCTCCCGCCGTATCTCTGTGTAGATGTTGTTAAGTTATTGTGGACTTTAATCTGTGCTGTGCGTGACTGTTTTAAGTTGAACTTTTTGTTGAACTTTCTGTTAAACCCTACTGTACAATGCCTCCTAAGCGTTCTGCTTCTACTAAGGCTGGTAGTGAGCCTAAACGCCACCGAAAGATGATGACGATTGCTGAGAAGGTGACGCTTCTCGATATGTTAAAAGACGGTAGAAGTTACGCGGCCGCAGCCCGCCATTTGGGAGTCAACGAATCCACCGTTCGCTATATCAAGAAGGACGAGGCGAACATTAGAAAGACGGCTACCATCACCTTTAGCAGATCAGCGAAGCGAGTCGTTACCACGCGTAATAAAACGATCGTACGCATGGAAGGTGCTTTAGCAGTGTGGATTGCCGACTGCCGGAAGAAGAACATAGCCTTGGATACGAACACCATCTGAACCAAGACTTTGAGCTTGTATGAGAATTTTGCGGCAAAGGAACCTCAAGACGACGATGGCGACCATGCTGAAGAAGATGATGATGTAGATGAACCTCAACCAGGGACATCCACTGATTCCCAGCGTCAGAAACAACGTTTTTCCGCCAGCAAAGGATGGTTCGCGAAGTTTCAGAAACGCTTCGCCCTGAAAAGCGTTTTCCTGCATGGCGAGGTTGCTTCCGCTGACACTGCCGCTGCTGAAACTTACGTGAACCAGACGTTCAAGAATATTATCGCCGAAGGTGGATACAAGCCGGAACAAGTGTTTAATATGGATGAGACCGGCTTGTTTTGGAAGAGAATGCCGTCGCGAACTTTCCTGTTCAAAGAAGAAGCCAAAGCCTCTGGCTTTAAAGCATTCAAGGATCATGTTACCCTCGTGATGTGTGGCAATGCTGCTGGATTTTTGCTAAAGCCGGGGCTTATTTACAAGTCAAAAAATCCTCGCGCTTTGAAAAATAAGAATAAGAATCTCCTTCCCGTGTACTGGATGCATAATCCAAAAGCATGGATTACGAAGATGCTGACCTCCAACTGGTTCCACCAGTGTTTCATCCCGCAAGTCAGTCAATATCTCTTAGAGAAGGGCTTGCCATTCAAGATCCTTCTCCTTATGGATAACGCTGGTGGACACGCAACTGACCTGTTGCATGAGGGCGTTAAGGTTTAGTTCCTGCCACCCAACACCACGTCATTAATTCAACCGATGGACCAGGGGGTTATCAGGGCATTCAAGGCCCTCTACACGAAGAATACCTTGGCGGACCTCGTTGCGTGTGTGGATGCTGCCCAAGAAGATGAAGATGAAGATTTTAATTTGAAGGCGTACTGGTGGCAGTACACCATAGCCACGTACCTGCAGAACATTCAGAAGGCACTGCAAGAAATGAAACCTGCAACCGTGAATGCGAGCTGGAAGAAGTTGTGGCCCCAGATTGTTTACGACGACGAGGGATTTACTCCGTCTGAAATCCAACACTCTGCAATACGCAAATCTGTGCAGTTGGCTGCGATAATTGGAGGTGACGGGTTTGGCAACATGACGACTGAAGACGTCGACGAGTTGTTGGACTGCCATTCCCAGCCGCTAACTGACGCAGACCTAGAAGACCTGACGAAATCGGCCAGTGAAGAAGAGAGCGAAACACAGGAAGAGACCCAAGAAAATGTCGAAGAAACGGGCTTAACATTAGAACGGCTTGCCAAGGTCTGCAACCATATAAAGGAGGTGAAAGAAATGTTGCAAGAGTGGGACGAGGATATGGTTCGGTCTATGCAATTCTGCAACAAGATCGATGAAGACATGACTCCCTACAGGATGCTCTTAGAGCGAAAAAAGAAGCAGCGGCAGCAACTTCCGATCACAATGTTCTTCCAGCCTCGCAAAAAAGAGCCAGTTCCTCCTGCTAGTACGCCTTCGGAAGAAATTGAAGAAGTTTCCCAGGAAGAAGTTGAAGAGGTGTCCCAGGAAAAGACACCTCCGTCTGAAGAGACGTAAAATACTATCACTGGCTGCACAGTAGAAGACATCATCAGCTTCATCATCATCATTTCTACTGTGCAGCAAATTCATCGCCATCATCATTCAAGTTTTTCTTGAACTTCTTTCGTGGTGAGTACAGTAACAATCTTTATTTTTTACTTTAATATTCTAACATTTTAATATTTGTGCCTGTTTTAGTTTAGTACTGTATGCATTAAGTTAAAGAGAAGGTTTTAAAAGTCTGAAGAGTATACATGTTGTAACCTATCATATTTTTTTTGTTTAAAATTTACATTTACGTACGTAAAACAATCTCTCTCTCTCTCTCTCTCTCTCTCTCTCTCTCGTAAAT
>NC_090733.1:104147269-104187269 GCF_036898095.1 Palaemon carinicauda | reverse complement strand
CAAATAAATTTTCTTCTCAAGGGGTTAACTACTGCACTGTAATTATTCAGTGGCTACTTTCCTCTTGGTGAGGGTAGAAGAGACTCTTTAACTATGGTAAGCAGCTCTTCTAGGAGAAGGACACTCCAAAATCAAATCACAGTTCTCTTGGGTAGTGCCATAGCCTCTGTACCATGGTCTTCCACTGTCTTGGATTGGAGTTCTCTTGCTTGAGGGTACACTCGGGCAAACTATTCTATCTCATTTCACCTCCTCTTGCTTTTTTTAAAGTTTTTTATAGTTTATATAGGAAATATTTATTTCAGTATGGTTACTGTTCTTAAAATATTCTATTTTTCCTGCTTTCCTTTCCTCACTGGACTATTTTCCTTGTTGGAGCCCCTGGGCTTATAGCATCCTGCTTTTCCAACCAGGGTTGTAGCTTAGCAACTACTACTACTACTACTACTACTACTACTACTACTACTACTACTACTGCTAATAATAATAATAATGATAGAAAGTTTGTTGTTCACATGTTAGATAGGCTAGGATACCATTTGGCGTTGTTTTTAGGTTACAGTTACATTGTATTCGTATGTCTTAGTTATAAGTGTTTTTATTTGTCTTAGTTATAAGTGTTTTTATTTGGAATAAGGGTGACATTTATGTTGAACTATTTGTCAGTCAGTCAGAATCAAGGGTGTGGTGTTTATTCCTTACATCTCGCCACAATGTGTTCATGAGAGCATAGTTATGCAACTTCAGGGAACATTGAAGAACATCATTGTTGTTGTATTAAGTTTGCTTGTCAATGTCTTTTTAAGAAGCAAACATCTAAATAACTACACATGTTTGATTGACATTTCATATTTCACTAAATGTCTCTTGTGACTTCTGCGTGAAGTGCTCTTCCACTAAAGTCCCAGGTGTTCCCAACCTGGGGTGTAGTTAGAATCAAAACGCCGACACTCGGGGGAAATCTTTCATCAGATGTCTCTAGTGTTCCCATGACAAAACAGACAAGGTGTTGTTCTTCTTACTACTTTTACGAAATGGGCGGAGCCTTCTCCCATTTAGCGAACCAAAGACAGTAAAGGGCTGTCTTTTTGTTAACAAAAGCATACTAAAGTTACAAATCAAGTTGCCATATTTCAATTCTTTATTATTATCCTTTGACGTCTCAACTATCCACTGCAAATACAAAACACACACATTATATATATATATATATATATATATATATATATATATATATATATATACATATATATACAATTACTATTTTTTCGTAGGAGGGGCCAAGTGGACACTGCAGGGAAGGGTCGGGGCGGGGGGAGTCTCCTCTCCAAAACCCCTTGCCCCAGCCAGTCACCGAGGAAATAAGGTATTCAATTCTGATTTTTTTTTGATACAGCCTGCAAGATAGTGTATTATTGCCTAAATATTATTTGATAACCGTTCGTGTTCTAGCAAATATTTTTAACCGTATTCATTTTTGGTTGATTTGTAAAAGATAGTAGTTGCTGTTGTTGTTGTTGGAAGTTTGATAAGTAACGAAATTTAAGTATCACCATTGCATAATAGATAATCAGTGATGGATGCAATATATACTGATGACTTCATAACACTTTGAATACAATAAGAATTTATTACTTCGTATTTACAAAGCATATAAAAAATACGAGGTTTTTAGTCTCAGAACGACGTAATTTTCCGAAATTTTGTCATGAAACTATGATATACCTATTTTCCCAAAATGTATTCTCCTATAATTTGTCGGAAAAATACTTTTGCAGGTGGCATAACCGCAAAATTATTCCCCACGCTAATACCGTGACTGCAAGTTATCAATGATTATATAATTTCTAGTAGCTTTATCTTGAGAAACTACATTGCCTGGAGATCAAACTGGCATCTTATTAATCATGCACAACGTTCTCTGTCTTGATTCAAATAAGCTTAATTCTGTATGATAAAGTCCCTCTTTACAGTGATCAAGTGCCCGAATTAGCACAGCTATGTGGTGTTGGATGTGGGCTATGGACCAGGTGAATTACTCTAGGCATATGGGCGCTTAACGAGCGAAAAACACATCACTATCCGGAGAGCTCTAGTCCGGAGTGTTCGAATCCATACCAGCTCCTCCGCCTGTCAAGATATTGGTTGAACCATAATTTCTACAGCTGATGCAGTAAGCGGGAAAGGGAAAAACCAAATATTAAGATATCTCGAAAATAAATGTTTGATTGTCCTTTTAATCACTAAATCACACAGCTGAGGAGCGATACCATTGGATTCCTAGATATTTTCTCTCATTCTTCAGATTTTATTTTCTAAGCTACTTCCTCTATCCACTGACATTTTAGTTCCCATACTTTATTATTTTTCATTTGTGGTCCTTTCTTTCATTCTTTAATCATATATTTATCAAACATTCTCATTATTTTCAAAATGAATGGCCTTCACCTCCGGTGCTCGTCTTAGACCGTCAATATTAGTTCCTAGCTTCTCCCTATCCCTCCAGAAAAGAAATCTCTCCCAATTTTCATGCCAATTTCTCTGATCAGGGTTCGATTCCCCGGCCGACCAGAAGCTATTATCTCTGAGTTGATTCACCCTTTGTCCTCTGATCCCGAAGTATAGAGAGAATCCAGATATTAAGGGAGTATAATATATGGCTTATATAAATGTGAAAAGTCTAAATGTGCAAAATTTATCATTATATATATATATATATATATATATATATATATATGTGTGTGTGTGTGTGTGTGTGTATGTGTATGAGTGTGTGTGTAGGAATCCCAAAAGCTAACACGTGATGAACATAAAATTATCATAGCCACAAAAGGAAAAATGAAATATAAACTCAGTTCTCCTTTCGTGACTATAATATATATATATATATATATATATATATATATATATATATATATATACATATATATACATATACTTATATATATGCACATATATATATATATATATATATATATATATACACACACACACACATATATATATATATATATATATATATATATATATATATATATATATATATATATATATATATATATATATATATACATGCATACATATATATACACACATATATATATATACATATATATACACATATATACGTATATATACATTTATACTTATACATATATATATATATATACATATGTATATAAATATATGTATATATACATATATATATACATATGTATGTATACCTATACACACAGTATATATACATAAGTATATGCATATATATTCATATATATACATATATATATGCATATATAATACACACACACACACACACACATATATATATATACATACATACATATATATACATATGTATGCATATATATATGTATACATATACACAAACATATATAAATATACATAAACACATATATACATATACATATGCATATATATACACACATATACTGTATATACATATATACATATATATACATATGCATATATATGCATAGATAAAATATATATACATATATATATGTATATATATACATGTGTATATATATGTATATATATGTATATATACATATATATATACATATGCATATATATGCATAGATAAAATATATATATACATATATATGTATATATATGTATATATATACATGTGTATATATATGTATATGTATATATATGTATATATACATATATATATATATATATATATACATATATATACATATATACACACACATATATATATATATATACATATATATATATATATATATATATATAAGTATTTATGTATATATGTATATATATATGCATATATATCCGTATATTTGCATATATATGCACATATATATGCATATATATGTATATATATGTATATATATGTATATTCATATGTATAGATATATAAGTATATATATGTATATATATATACGTATATATATGCATATAAATATGTATATATATGTATAGATATGTGTATATATATACATATATTTGTATATATACATATACATACATATATATATATATATATATACATATATATATGCATATATATACACATATATACATATGTATATATATACATATATACATACATACATACATATATATATATATATATATATATATGATATATACATATATACATATATATATATATATATATATTTATATATATATGTATATATATATATATATATATACATATATATATATATATATATATATATATATATATATATATATATATATATAATTCGATAACATGAAGAAAATAGCAGACAAGTTAAGAGCTAAGAAATAAGAGGTTTTTATAAAAAAAACGAAGGAAAAATAGCATTTGGGTCTACACCTCCATAAGCATCAACATCCATGAAGAGTGTCCTAATTCCATAGGACTTAAATGCTAAACTAGTTAGTTTAACCTCAGAAAAAACAGGATTGAAGAAGATCTAGTTTCTCAATACCCTACTTACTGTCTGTTATGGTCAGCTGTATATCAAAACATAATTATACAAAATCCCCTTTAATTGATTTATCATAGAAATTAGTAAAATAGTAATAGGTAAGAAAATGATGCCCAGCAAACACAGACATATATACATACATGCATACATACATACATACACACACACACACACACACACATATATATATATATATATATATATATATATATATACATATATATATATATATATATATATATATATATATATATATATATATATATATATATATACGTGTGCGTGTGTGTGAAGCAAGGCCAATATAGAGGAGGTCGGGCGGAGAGAAATGCCCGAGGCAAATTAGCGGGCCTCATCTGCCCAGACGAGGCCCTGTCAAGTGGCCATGGGAATTTTGTAGGCATTGGTTTTGACCGCATGGGGGTGATTTGAGGCCCGCTGAGAGAGGTGAGTCATTGTAAATCTCCTCACCGCCTGACCTCATTTTGACGTCTCGGTTGCGTACCAATCTTTTAGGGGTCCTGATGAAGGGCAACGAACGCTTTCCTCTGAGTATTCGTTTGACCAGTTCCTCTATTCCTGCGTTGTGCTTCTTGGTTGAATTTCTTTTGACGAACATCTTGAAGGCGTTTCATGACGACGGAACCCAATTGACCATTGATCCCTTTGCAATTAAAATATCATTTTTGTATCTTTTAAAATCTGTTACTTATGTTAGATGACACGAACACAGACGATAGACAGATGATGATGAGGCTGACACAAAATGACGACCGAAGCTGGAGCCCGAAGTTCAAATCCGGGGCGCCGGAAACCAAAACTCGCCGATCCCGAAACCGTTCCTCCGTCGGTCCTAGATAATTATTTTTCTTATAAGAGCGTGCTAATAGGAAGACGTCCAATTGGAGTGTCTCTCCTTAGAAGTTCCTCCTTTTAGAGGAGAAAAAAATTTACCTCAGATTGAAGAATTTTTGCTTTCTATGTTACCTCAGTATTCTCTACTTCTGTGCAGTTTCCGCCTTATTCCGCACAATCTTTATTTTTGGATCTTCAACATTATGGACTTTACTTTCTCTTTTCAAATCCACACAATCGTAAAGTGATAAAAAAATAATGACTAATTCTCCTTTTCGGATTCTTTAATTCTTCTCTCCCGTTCTCCTTTATGTCTCCCTCTTCTTCCTGTATTTTCTGTCCGAATCCTTTCAAATAAATCCATTATTAGTCTAGAAGATTCTTGTTTAGCTTTTCATAACTGCTTTCCTGATTCCACTTGTCGTTGATTCCTTTTTGTATTTTGTTTTTCTTCCAAAGTCGCAGACTCAATAATTCTCTTAACTTTCACCAAAGCATTTTCTGCATCACCCAAATCTTTTTTCCTTTTTAATGGCCTCAGAGGCAAGTCGGTGATAAAATCTTGCAAATTTGGGTTGGTCAATAAAACGATTAAAACAATCTTTTTACCTTTTCTAACATTCCTGCTCAAGACGAATGGCAATTTGAAGCCGATTTTAGAATGCGCCGGTATTCCATACTCCTCCTAACAGAGAGACTAAGAATCTTTTGGAGCTCTGACAGGAAAGCATTCAACTTTCCTATTGATGAGGGAAGAGAAATTGAAGTCAAACAACGAGTTGGGAAAATTTTGAATACTATTTCGTCTATTAGGGATTTCCAAAAGGAAAACGTACAATTGGAGTGACTCTCCTTAAAAGTCCTTCCTTTTTTGGGGAAGAAAAAAATTATTTCAGATTGAAGAATTCTAGATCTTTCTCTGGTCCTTCAATATTCTCTACTTCTGTGCAGTTTCCGCCTTATTCTGCACAATCTTTATTTTTGGATATTCAACATTAGGGACTTTACCTTCTCCTTTCAAATCCAACCTACCGTAAAATGATCAACAAATAATAACTAGTTCTCCTTTTCGGATTCTTTATTTCTCTCTCCCATTCTCCTCCCTGTCTCCCTCTTCTTCCTGTATTTTCTATCCGAATCCTTTCCAATAAATCAGTTATTAGTCTTCAAGATTCTTGTTTTGCTTTTCATGACTGCCTTCATGATTCCACTTGTCGTTGATCCACTCATGACGAATAATTTTGGTTTTCTCTCAAAGTCACACTTAACTTTCCCAAAAGCATTTTCTGCAAAACCGAAATCTTATTTACTTTTTAATAGCCTCATGGTGAGTCGGTGATAAAAGCTTGCAAATTTGAGTTCGTCAATAAAACAATCAAAACGACCTTTTTACCTTTTCTTACATTTATGCTTGAGACGAATAACAATTTGTAGCCAATTGGGATTGCACCAGTATTCCATATTTCTCCTTTTGGAGCTCTAACAGGAAAGCATTTAACTTTACTATTGATGACGAAAGACATTGGAGACAAACAAAGAGTTGAGGGAGCTTTAAAGACTTTGAAGACTTTTTGGAGCCTGTCAGAGATTTCCAAAAGGCCTTCATGTTTTTTTTAAAATAAGCTAGATACAGGAACTCTATATTGGTGGCTCGGTAGGGCTGCCCGCTTCCCGCTAGCCAGGGCGGCCCCCCCCCCTTCCCGCTGGCTGCAAGGGCCTCCCCCCTTCCTGCTGGCTGGGAGGGCCTCCCCCCTTCCCGCTGGCACGGCAGGGCTCCCCCCTTCCCGCTGGCAGGGCAGAGCTGCTCTGTTTTCCGCTGGCAGGGCAGGGCTCCCCCCTTCCCGCTAGCAGGGCGGGGCTCTCCCCTTCCGCTGGCAGGGCGGGGCTCCCCCTTTCCCGCTGGCAGGGCGGGGCTCCTCCCTTACCGCTGGCAGGGCAAGGCTCCCCCCTTCCCGCTGGCAGGGCAAGGCTCCCCCCTTCCTGTTGGCAGGGCGGGGCTCCCTCTTCCCGCTGGCAGGGCGGGGCTCCCCCCTTCCTGTTGGCAGGGCGGGGCTCCCTCTTCCCGCTGGCAGGGCGGGGCTCCCCCCTTCCCACTGGAAGGGCGGGGCTCCTCCCTTCCCGCTGGCAGGGCAGGGCTCACCCCTTCCTGCTGGAAGGTTGGGGCTCCCCCCTTCCCGCTGGCAGGGCAGGGCTCACCTCTTCCCGCTGGCAGGGTGGGGCTCCCCCCTTCTCGCTGGCAGGGCGGGGCTCCCCCCTTCCTGCTGGCAGGGCAGGGCTCCCCCTTTACCACTGGAAGGGCGGGGCTCCCACCTTCCCGCTGGCAGGGCAGGGCTCCCCCTTCCCTCTGGAAAGACGGGGCTCCCCACTTCCCGCTGGCAGGGCAGGGCTCCCACTTCCCGCTGGAAGGGCGGGGTTCCTCCCTTCCTGGTAGAAGGGTGGAAGGATGGGGCTCCTCCCTTTCCGTTGGCAGGGCTGGGCTTCCCCCTTTCCGCTGGCAGGGCGAGGCTCCCCCTTTCCTGCTGGCAGGGCAGGGCTCCCCCCTTCCCGCTGGCATGGTGAAGCTCCCCCCTTCCTGCTGGCATGGTGAAGCTCCCCCCTTCCTGCTGGCAGGGTGGGGTTCCCCCCTTCCCTCTGTCAGGGCGGGGCTCCCCCTTTCCCGCTGGCAGGGCGGGGCTCCCCCCTTCCCGCTGGCAGGGCGTGGCTCCCCCTTCCCGTTGGCAGGGCGGGGCTTCCCCCTAACTGCTGGCAGGGCGGGGCTCCCCACATCCCGCTGGCAGGGCGGGACTTCCCCCTTCCCGCTGGCGGGGCAGGGCTCCCCCCTTCCCACTGGCAGGGCGGGGCTCCCCCCTTCCCGCTGGCCGAGCGGGGCTCCCCATCCCTGCTGGCAGGGCGGGGCTTCCCCCTTCCTGCTGGCAGGGCAGGGCTCCCCCTTCCCTCGGGCAGGGTGGGGCTCCCCCTTCCTGCTGGTAGGGCGAGGTTCCCCCCTTCCCGCTGGCAGGGCGGGGCTTCCCCCTTCCCGCTGGCAGGGTGGGGCTCCCCCCTTCACGCTGGCAGGGTGGGGGTCCCCCCTTCCTGCTGGCAGGTCGAGGCTCCCCCCTTCCCGTTATCAGGGCGGGGCTCCCCCCTTCCCGCTGGCAGGGTGGGGCTCCCCCCTTCACGCTGGCAGGGTGGGGGTCCCCCCTTCCTGCTGGCAGGTCGAGGCTCCCCCCTTCCCGTTGTCAGGGCGGGGCTCCCCGCTTCCCGCTGGCAGGGCGGGGCTCCCCTTTCTCGCTGGCAGGGCGGGGCTCCCCCCTCCTTCAGGCAGGGTGGGGTTCCCCCCAACTGCTGGCAGGATGGGGCTCCCCCTTCCCGCTGGTAGGGTAGGGCTCTCCCCTTCCCTCTGGCAGGGCAAGGCTCCCCCTTCCTGCTGGAAGGGCGGGGCTCCTCCTTTCCCGCTAGAAGGCTGGAAGGATGGGGCTTCTCCCTTCCCGCTAGAAGGGGGGAAGGATGCGGCTTCCCTCTTTCTGCTGGCAGGGCGAGGCTCCCCCCTTCTTGCTGGCAGAGCGGCCCCTTCCCGCTGGCATGGCGGGGCTCCCCTCTTCCCGCTGGCAGGGCGGGGGCCCCCTTTCCCACTGGCAGGGTGGGGTTCCCCTCTTCCCGCTGGCAGGGCGGGGTTCCCCCCGTCCTGCTGGCATGGCGGAGTTCCCCCTTCCCGCTGGCATGGCGGGGCTCCTCCCTTCCCGCTGGCAGGGGGCTCCCCTACCTACCACTGGCAGGGCGGCCGGGCTCCCCACTTCCTGCTGGCATGGCGTGGCTCCCTCCCTTCCCGCTGGCAGGGCGGGGCTCTCCACTTTCCGCTGGCAGGGCGGGGCTACCCCTTCTCGCTGTAAGGGCAGGGCTCCCTGTTAAAAAATCTAAAAAATACTGTAATTATATATATATATATATATATATATATATATATATATATGTATATATATATATATATATATATATATATATATATATATATACACAAACAGATATATATATATATATATATATATATATATATATATATATATATATCTACATACATAGTTGTCGTAAAGTTTATTGGCAGTAACTAGACACAGATCCCGATATAGCAGGGATAAATTGACTCTCAAAGGGCATATGACAAGCAATAATCTAAAAACAATCAGAATCTTGATGCTGGAATTTTCAGCACAGTTTGAGGGCTCTATGAGGGTTGATTCTTCAGGTCGTTTTCTCCAGTAGTATGGTGGAAACTCTTAAATTGGCCTTTTGAATCTTCTCAGGAATGGGTTCAGTCATACGAGGGACTAATTTCTGTAAATCCAAATTCTTCCGTGTAGATTCCAACTGTGCTTTGAACTGATCCAGTTCCATAAACATCAGACACCAGCCTGATGTAAGCTGTCTCGGTTGCCATGAAACACTGTTCTTTCAGGTTGATCCTTAACTACATCACTATTACTGATTACTGAATCACTTTCAACCATGTATATGCCAGGACTGTTTCCAATTCAAAAGAAAAAGCATAGGACTCATAATTACCTAGTTTGTTTAGGAAAGTAATTGATTGTTTAGATTTGAAGAGATGGCGGAGTGTCATACATAGTACGATATGCGTTTTCACTGTCCACCTGTTGCTGCTTTACACATATCTTGACTAACTGTTAGTACTAAGATTCATTCTCGATCTGATGGATCAGTCTTACCACACATTAGTGTAAATACAGATTGTAGAACATAAGCAGGAATTTCTTGGTTGAGGGTACACTCGAGAACACTATTCTATCTTATTTCTCTTCCTCTTGTTTTGTTAAAGTTTTTATAGCTTATAGTTTATAGTTTATATAGGAGCCTTGTACTATTCTTAAAATATTCTATTTTCCTTTTTTCCTTTCCTCACTGGGCTATTTTCTCTGTTGGGGCCTCTGGGATTATAGTATCCTGCTTTTCCAACTAGGGTTGTAGCTTAGCTAATAATAATAATAATAATAATAAGAAACGTCACTAGATTCGGTGGGCCATAGAAGTGTCTTGGTTTCTTTGAAGGCATTGAGTAATCTAGTGTAAAGCTCAAGACTAACTTCTTTGATCCAGTCATCATCTCACAAATCACAAGCAGAAACAATAATTGTTTTCAGTGATTATAAAGATTTACAAAATATCAATGTTTCTTTATATGGAGATGATCAGAAGCCGATGCTGTCTTTCAGGTCAGAACAGTGTTCAATCCTAAAACTGAGATTGACTAGTTATTTCAAATGCATGTTCATTATTGCTATTGTTGCATAGATTCTCATTATACACATTTCTAAATGACAAAGTTTTAGAACCCGAACTTTGTGAATAACTTCGTTTTTTTATAAAATCGTAGACGCGAAAATGCTTTCTCTATACATCTTTTCTTGTCTGATGTTTCCTCAGTTTCTGTGATGGTGTAACACTGCTGAGGTATTCGTCTCACTAAAAACTGATTGGGTCGGCACTCACGGAATTAGGTCTCCCTTGCGAAAAGATCTAGTCCTCTTATTTTACATGGTAAATCTTCATCATTTAGTTAAATTTTCTTTTCTTCAATGTTTTTATACGCATCTGAGTGGAACTTCTGCAAGCTATGTATATTACCAGAGTCCTTCACCTTGTCACCTTTACAAAATATACAGTGTTTACCAAATATCACTATTTAACATCTTTTTTTTTGGCGACTTATTCACTTACATTCAAGCATTTGTTTTTATGCTTAACAATGTGCGGCGACCAATTCAAAAACACTTTCTTCGGCAACTTTATAGATAAACTAGTAAATAAACAAATGAACACATAAGTAAGAAAAATAATTAATCTTACATTTGAACAAATACCTTTGAATTTTCTACAAAAATTAAAGGCACTTTATCTTTTAAAATGAGTTTGGAATTTGTCAGGAGAAAAAATCATCACTTGCTTATTTGGATTTATCGGTTTGAAACGGATAGAAAAGTTTTGGTATCTATTTCGATATAACGTAAACTTTGGCTAAAAAAAAAAAGCGTATATAATAAGGACGTATTTATAATGCAATATGTAATTATAGATTAGTTATTTTTTCCTGAGAGGACTTCGTTTGCAAAGAGAAATATGTTAAAATAAAGATTTTTTTTTTCGCTTTGTCTGTGAACATTTTGTATTCCTTTAGAAATACATATTATACTATTGAAATGTTTGCTTTTTTACATGTTTCTTGATATATTGCAATAGTCCCTGAAAAATTTCTTGAAAGTCTGAATATGTTTGACCGCCCATATAAAGGCTTAGTGTAGAATTATGTGAGGCAGAGTTGAGCGTAGCGTGAAACAGGGGTTTTGGTCCCCCAGTTGAGAATGGAAGTAATAATGTGGTTTCTGGAAGGGTTACAAGATTTCAGTAGGTTTGGATAAATGGATAAATTCCAGGAATTTAGAAGGTAAGAAGAACTAAGTACGTTTGATAAATCCAAAGGAATATCTTGCAATTCCAAATTATAAAAAGAGCTCAGTGCGCGGGCCAATACTCACCTCGACAGAACTCAAAATTTACGTTTTGGTCCAATTATTATTATTATTATTATTATTATTATTATTATTATTATTATTATTATTATTATTATTATTATTATTATCATTATTATTATTACCTCCGCCAAGGAGGTCATGTTTTCACCTCTGTCTATTGGTTTGTGACCAACCTAACTCAAAAAGTTACGGGCGAATTTTGACCAACGTACTACAAATATATTAAGAATGATGCATTCAGGCCGAATCTCTCTCTCTCTCGCTCCTCTCTCTCTCTCTCTCTCTCTCTCTCTCTCTCTCTCTCTCTCTCTCTCTCTGAATGTCATTTAGGCCGGTATAACTCATGTATGGTGTTTTTTTTTTTTATTATTATTTTACATCGAAGCATATCTTAAAAGTACTTTTTCTTTCACCGGTGACTTGAACAAGACTAATGTTGAAATAATCTAATGTAGCCGTTAACGGAAGGAATTGTTTAGCTGCGATATTCCAATAATTTCTACTTGATTTTGCGAATTCATGATATGTATACATATACATCATAATGTATATATATATATATATATATATATATATATATATATATATATATGTATATATATATATATATATATATATATATATATATATATATATATATATATATATATATATATGTACATTATAGGAATCTATAAAGATGCCAATAGGATACAGAACAGAAAAGCTGGGAACCCTTGTACTAGACGATAGTCCTAGATATCTAAACGCTAAAATGGCTAAAGGTTTCACGACAGTGTCTCAGAACTGATATTCTAAAATGTCACTGATAATATATATGTTGGGTACAAATCTCTCTCCCCCTCTCTCTCTCTCTCTCTCTCTCTCTAGCATTCAAATGTGAGATATCCTTTCTAAGAGCTCACTGTATTTTAGAACAAGGTCTCATTTTGAAGTACAAGAAGAAAATCTCCATCAGTAATAATTTTGCTTTTTGAGACATGATATAGACTTTTCTAAAATACTTGATAGGTTATCATTAGTATACTTTGAATCATATTCTAAACTTGGCTCTTTCGGGGCGTTTCTGAGTCTTGAGAGACGAATGCCATATAACAATTTCTGATTTATTAAGCTAAGACCAATAACTTTCCAAAGTTACATTATTAGACAGAATAAAAACTTGCAAGTGATATATTGTTTTGTTTCCGAGATCGAAGTATTGAATTTTTTTTTTTAAGTTGTTTCAAACATCCACTGAGTCTATGGAACTAAACATAAAAAAAAGTAGTTAAAAGGCTTAAGAATCACGGCCGAATTACTTCGACCTTTTACTTAGCAGAAATGGAGGAATCTCCGATAGACTCAATGTTAGTTGATCCCAATCCCCCAACTGGAGATATGATTCTGCAATCACTAACCTCTATTCGAAATGTGAATAACGAATTTGCTAACGGTCGCGAATTCTATGAAATGTGCTTGTTAGTGTAACTGTGAACGAGAGCAGAGAGCTGATGGAATCCACACAGTAATTCGGATAGGATTTCAAAACATCTTATTTTTATATTTAAATTCTTTTTTGAAACCCGATCCCAGTTACTCGCGCTTCGCTTCATCTTTTGAAAAGAGAGAAAGAAAGAATAATAATGCTTTATAAAGTTTTTGGATTATTTTATTCGACTGAAACAGCCCTCATTATCGAAAGTATCAAGAAGGCTTTCTTTTTAATCCCTTTTTACTTTAATTCTATTTTTGTCTTTGATCCATTAGTGATTAATGAACATTTCTCAGCACTGAGGTTCTAATTCTTTCTCTTTGTTGTCCTAAATTTGCGTGAATGTCACTGGCGTGGCAATGTAAGTATGCCAAAAGAATTAATCAACTGTGGGAACTAGGATGTGTTAGAAAAATTTAAGAGGATACAACTCATTAACAACTTAAGATTTGCAGATTACATAGTTGTATTTAGTGAATCATGGGAGGAATTACAAAAGATGTTAGAGGATTTGAATAGAGAAAGCAGAAATGTAGGACTGAAAATGAATATGAGTAAGACTAAGATAATGTTCAATGAAAATGCAGAGAGACAACAAATAAGAGTTATGGGCGAGCTTCTGGAGATTGGTAATGAATATATATACTTGGGACAAACAGTGTTTGCCCAGGACACGAGACCGATATTAAAACAAGGATAAGCATAGGATGGACAGAATTTCGTAAACAAAGGGAAATTATGAAAATAAAATGCCACTTTCTCTAAGAAAATTATTCAATGAGATGGTCCTGCCAGTATTAACTTAAGCATGTAAAGCTTGGAGTCTTCCTAAAGCCTTAGAACATAAGCTAGTTACAACTCAAGTAACTATGGAAAGAATAATGTAGGGAGTAACTCTGAGAGACAGAAAATGAGCAACATGGATACGAGACCAAACTAAAGTAGAGGATATTCTAAAAACTTGTAAGTAAAAAGAAATGGACATGGGCAGAACATATAATAAGAATGACAGGCAATAGATGGACATTAAGAATAGCAAACGTCCCTGGTGATTATAAAAGAAGCAGAGGAAGGAAGAGAACACGATGGATCGACGAACTAAGGAAGTTTGCGGAAGTGGACTGGCATAAAAAGACCATAAACAGACTCAAGTGGAAGGACATGTCTGAGGCCTTTGTTTTGCAGTGGACTGGTAACGACTGATGATGGTGATCTAATTAGAAACGAGAGAGAGAGAGAGAGAGAGAGAGAGAGAGAGAGAGAGAGAGAGAGAGAGAGAGAGAGAGAGAGAGAGAGGTGATTTTCCACTCGGCCCCCAGCCAGGCATGTTCAGATGCTCTTCGTACCAAGACTTGCATTAGATATTTAGGGATTGCTGCCATTTGTATCATAAGTAACAGACGTTATCAACCTTACAAAACACATGAAGGAAAATGGATACTGGGTCTGGGTAGGCCATTCAGCACTAAAGTTAAGAGAGGTTAGATAAAAAGATTGGACGACACTGCGCTGACGACACTACCCTACTTACGAGTTCAATGAAAATGAAACTAGGTCTATGTCATTGGTTTAGCATGATTCAAAGCTAACAGTTCACAGAGTGAAAAAATTAATCATAAATGGAGGATAGGTAGAAAGTTAGTTCCAGACTCGTAACTAATTGATACCCACTGTGCACCGTGAGAGTTGCACTGACGAAACTCATACCAACCTTCTAAATAACAGGGTTCAGGGAAAATGAAACTAGGCATATGTGACTGGTTTAGCTTGTTTCAAAGCTAATAGTTCACAGACTTGCTGTCATCGCAGTTGAATTTCGTATGATTCTTGGATGTTCTAGAATATACTATTAGTAAATGCGTAATATAGACTAAACAATCTCTTCTGTAAGAATTGTTACTACTCTTAACTTGAAGCTGCATTGTCCTGAAGCCGTTTTATTAGAAATAGATATAATAGCGTCACTCGCTAAACTATTTAGTCTGGGAGCTAGCTTAAGTTTATTTAACAATTTGAGCCCGAAAGGTTTGAGCATTGGATTCCATGCGTTTTATGGGTGTCATTACAAAGAGGCAAGTCTTAAGTGACATGGCTTGTACGGTGACTAGGGGTAGCCCCTCAAACCCCCCATCAAAATTTATTTTATTTAACAACTTGAGCCCAAACATCAAATAACATTTTATCAAGTGGCCCTTGGATAAGGATTCAAATCCCATCAGTTAAGACCAAAAATTCCTGTACGTTGATTAATTAAGACACTAATTAATTACAGCCAATTTCAGTTTTATTTAACAATTCAAGCCCAAACTATTTTATTTCATATAATGATACTACTAGATACAGTGAAGAGAAAAATATAATACAAGACCAAAAATATTTGTACGGGGGCCATTTAAGACCCCTTATTAATTACCATGGGCATTTTTTGGTGCCAGATTGCACTTTATCTAACCAACATAGCCCATCCAAAATTTCAGTTGCATATTACTATCTACCAAGTTTAATATCATTTCAAACAAGTCAAGACACAATTTACCTGTACATCAGCTAATTAAGACGCTAATTAATTTGACCTGATTACAGTTTTATTTAACAATTTGAGCCCAAACAAATTTCTTTCAAATAATGATACCACTAGTAACAGTGATTGGAAAAATACAACACAAGACCAAAAAATTTTGTACAGGGTACATTTAAGACCCCTTATAAGCAGGCCTTAATATGTCAATTACAAAATAAAAGTGCATTCTTTGATCTTATCTCACTAGTGTTTGACTAGTGGTTTTTGTTAATAAACATCTCGCATAATCCAAGAGTCCAAAGGTTACTCACAAAGTTTTATTGTCTATGAGTATGTACAGCATAAGTCATATATATGAACTTAATTGTGAAAGCTAATGGTGCGTGAATTTCAGATGTAATATGCATTATTTTAGGTAAATCCCATCTTCCCATCCAATTCACAATCTAAAATAATGATTGTATTATTATCTTTAATATGTGTTTCGCAAAGAGGATTTGAAAACCCATGATAATTTTCTAGAAAATAAAATGGATGTCTATCTAATAATACTTTTCATACTTATCAATATTCCAGTTTCCATCATAGACAGAACAAAAGTTCTGCAGATATTGACTATTTAATTGAGCATGATTTTATTTGGAAGACAATATTGAAATAAAGTGTTACACATATAAGACATTTTTTAACATTTTTGACTGCATTATATGCTACTTGTTTCTGTACTATATGTATAAATAACGTGTACCTTTTTATTTCAGATGCATGTGAATTAATCAAATTTGTTAGAAGGATTAAATTCAATGTATAATCAGTGTGAAATGGAGAGTTATCAACAGCTGTTAACTTTTCAAAGTGAATGTGCAAAGAACAAAAGAACTACCAACAAAAAAATATCAGAACTAAGATGCACAAGAGATCTGATGGGACGGCTGGCAGTAGTGGCTTCAAAAGATGATATTGACTTAAGGACCACATTTTCTTACCCTCTGACACCTATACCATTGTCCATGTTCTCAACTGATGGCAGTATGGCTAAAACCAACAAGAGCACATTGCTTCAGAACCTTGAGAAACGGTTGAATCACCAGGCTCCTGAGACTGTAGATGTCAGCATTGTTGATGGCAATTTTATTCTACATACATTGGTTGGACAAAAAACATCAACATATGGTAGCCTTGCAAGATTGATTTTAATGAATGTAACTGCATTGTCAAAAATAAGAATTGATATACTGTTCGACACTTATGCTGAACCATCTATCAAAGACTCTGAAAGAATGAGAAGGAATGCCACAGATAAAGGGTACCTCATCACTGGACCAGAACAACGTTGTCCCAGAAATTTGGCAGATGGACTCAAGTCCAACTCATTCAAGCAGAGCCTAGCAGAATTTTTAGCTCATGAATGGCAGCGCCCTGAATATACCACACTGATTGGCAGTAGGATAATATATTTGGGCCATTTGTCAGAATGTCACAGCTTTCATGTATCACCAACAGGGGTAGTCATTCGAGAAGCCGTCCAGGATTTGGCTTGTAATCACCACGAGGCTGATACTAGGATATGTTTACATGCATACCATGCAGCTAGAGAAAAACAATCGAGAAATATTGTGGTCAGGGCTTCTGACACTGATATTGCTGTTATTTTGCTTTATCATGTCATAAAACACAAAATGAAAGTTTGGATGGATGTTGGAACAACTGGGAAGGACACACGGCGCTATATTGATATAACATTACTAGCAAAAGAGCTCGGTGTGGAAGTTTGTGGAGCTTTGCCAGGATTTCATGCCTTCACGGGCTCTGACTATACATCCGCCTTTGTTAGAAAAGGGAAAGTGCGTCCACTAGGACTACTTGAAAAGTCTGCTGATGTCCAGGCTGCTTTTGCAGAGATGGGAACATGTGAAAACATCTCAGTCACTGCTGAAAAGGCTCTCCAGAGATTTACGGCATGCCTCTATGGTTTTAAGGGAGATCAATGTCAGTTGAATGAATACCGCTACAAAGTCGTTGAGAGGGCATTCAGTCCTAAACCTGGCTGCAAAAATATGTTGGAAAGGTTGAGTGGTATTGATGGGTGTCTCATCCCACCTTGTGAAGCTGAGCTTTCTCAGCATATAAGAAGGTGTTCTTTTGTTGCTCGAATGTGGTCAAGTGCCAACTCAAACATGATTGAACAGGATCCATCTGAAATTGATGGTTGGATTTTGATGGAATCAAAATATGAGCCTAAGATGTTTGATGGTGATCAGATTCCAGAGAAAGTGGTGTCTGCTATGGATGATGATAGTAGTTCAGTGTCAAATGACAAAGAAATAGGTGATAGTGATAGTGAGATAGAGACTGTGTATGGTAGTGGCTTAGAAACAGATACTGATTCTGACTGTGATGACTAGAATACTTCTGATTTCTTTAATGTGAAAATATGTTTACCTATATATCCATGACTACTCTATGGTTTGATTAATGTTTATGGCTGTTGCTCTACATGCAATTATCGTTATTTAACTGTGTAAGATAAAACATGAATTAAAATGCAGTGTTAAAAAACTATGGAATGAAAAATTCAAATTGAACTGATTGTTTTTTTTCTATACACGTCTATGCGTGTATTATACTCAATATTTTATATTTTATTCAAAGCTAAGAGTGATTAGCATCATATGCTTTATTATGTTTCCCATATTGTGAACAGTAATGCGTAATATATATTTTGCCACTAACAAACGAGGCATTCTCATCAAGAGAGTAGCTCTTAAATGGCAAATGTTCAAATATATTTTGTCTTAAATTGTGTTTTCCTACTGAGTTTAACTAGTGGTAGAATCTATGAAAGAAATTACTGGGGGCTTATATTATGAAATAATACTGTAATTAAATAAAATTATTATTGTTTTAAATTTTCTGATGTACTGATAATTTATCTTTTGAGCTGTAGGAAATATTATAGTTGGAAGACAGTAGCATGCAACTCTTGGATTATGCGAGATGTTTATTAACAAAAACCACTAGTCAAACACTAGTGAGATAAGATCAAAGAATGCACTTTTATTTTGTAATTGACATATTAAGGTCTGCTTATAAGGGGTCTTAAATGTACCCTGTACAAAATTTTTTGGTCTTGTGTTGTATTTTTCCAATCACTGTTACTAGTGGTATCATTATTTGAAAGAAATTTGTTTGGGCTCAAATTGTTAAATAAAACTGTAATCAGGTCAAATTAATTAGCGTCTTAATTAGCTGATGTACAGGTAAATTGTGTCTTGACTTGTATGAAATGATATTAAACTTGGTAGATAGTAATATGCAACTGAAATTTTGGATGGGCTATGTTGGTTAGATAAAGTGCAATCTGGCACCAAAAAATGCCCATGGTAATTAATAAGGGGTCTTAAATGGCCCCCGTACAAATATTTTTGGTCTTGTATTATATTTTTCTCTTCACTGTATCTAGTAGTATCATTATATGAAAGAAAATAGTTTGGGCTTGAATTGTTAAATAAAACTGAAATTGGCTGTAATTAATTAGTGTCTTAATTAATCAACGTACAGGAATTTTTGGTCTTAACTGATGGGATTTGAATCCTTATCCAAGGGCCACTTGATAAAATGTTATTTGATGTTTGGGCTCAAGTTGTTAAATAAAATAAATTTTGATGGGGGGTTTGAGGGGCTACCCCTAATCACCGTACAAGCCATGTCACTTAAGACTTGCCTCTTTGTAATGACACCCATAAAACGCATGGAATCCAATGCTCAAACCTTTCGGGCTCAAATTGTTAAATAAACTTAAGCTAGCTCCCGGTTTAATTATTGATTTAATCATAACTGGCTTTGAGAATGATGGTGCTAAGTACTGTATTGTTGGGTAGGTAGTTTAACCAGACCACCTAATCAAAATTCCCGACGCTCGTGGTTATACATTATACTTCATGAGGGAACACATAGCAACTGAAAGAGAACTTTCTAACTGACCAGTAGGAGTTGAATTTCTCATCTATAATCTACAATGTAATCACATGTTGAGGCAATCTAAGCTAGCTCAGATGTTTAACTTAATACAAAAACAATTCTTCAACCAAGGGATTACAACACGGTAATTGTTCAATGGCCACTTTTCTCTTGGTAAGGGTAGAAGAGACTCTTTGCTATGGTAAGCAGCTCTTCTAGGAGGAGGTCACTCCAAAATCAAACCATTATTCTCTAGTCTTGGGTGGTGCCATAGCCTCTGTAACATGGTCTTCCGCTGTCTTAGCTTAGAGTTCTCTTGCTTGAGGGTACACTCAGGCACACTATTCTATCTAATTTCTCTTCCTCTTGTTTTGTTAAAGTTTTTATAGTTTATGTAGGAAATATTTATTTTAATGTTAATGTTATGAAAATATTTAATTTTTCCTTTTTTCCTTTCCTCGCTGGGCTACTTTTCCCTGTTAAAGCCCCAGGGCTTAAAGCATCCTGCTTTTCCAACTAGGGTTGTAGCTTAGCAATAATAATAATAATAATAATAAATAATAATAATAATAATAATAATAATAATAATAATGATTATGACGCTGACTGGGTACTTGAATCTCGTCGGAATTCTTCGTATGTAATCAAGATTTGTAAATCCAGTATCGCCTTACCAGTTTTCCATTTCATTTTGATGATGAAATTAGAATATTGATTAGGACGTAGTAAACACCTGCTGAGGTCAATGCTGATATGACTATACATGCTCAAGGGGTAATTGAAACATTCTATTAATCGAAGCAGCACATCAGTTTCATATATGATGGAAGTCAATCAATTCGAGGAATGATTATAGTTTTATTGAGTTGCCTGAAAGTAATGAAAGATTCTTAGTTAGCTATAAATTAGGTTTATTACCAATGATCAATTCAGAGGTAATTTCCAGCAATCGGTCTTTATACATCATATACAAATACCAAGGCACTTCCCCCAATTTCGGGGGGTAGCCGACATCAACAAATGAAACAAAACAAAAAAGGGGACCTCTACTCTCTACGTTCCTCCAGCCTAAAAAGGGACTCAACCGAGTTCAGCTGGTACTGCTAGGGTGCCGCAGCCAACCCTCCCACATTATCCACCACAGAACATAATAAATTATGCAACTAGTGAAGACCTATGATTATGCAAAACAAATGAATAATTTGTGTCTACGAGAATGAATCAGATCATATTAGGAATGAAGTATCAGCAAGGCCAAAACGTTATAGGCTAACTCACGTCTATCGTGAAAATCATGTATTCAGAGCATAGCTCAATATAACCGCCAAAGGAATACAGAAGCTAATTTATTTTTACACTGCAATGTAATTTTGATTCATATCCACTAATTATGACATGCATGTTTTGTTAGTTCAGTTGAGGTGATTAATATTTCATCATCTGAAAATACTTCACTTTAGTATATAAATGTTAAGCCAAAGACAAGTAATGTGTTCTTAATTAGAAGTATGAGGAAGTCCTTATGGCTAATCTACATGGAATCACACACTCACTAGGGCTACACCAACTTGATTTTCAGAAGGCAAATGGCATTTCCTATTTATTATTTCTGCATAGTTTGTGTCATTAAAAAAAAAATAATGTTTAGAAGACTCGAGTCCTCTATTTTATGCTCTCAATTAAATCTTATTGACATTACCCTCTATTTGTTCTCTCTGACAACTCTGAAAAAAAGGAAAAAAGAAAAAAAAATTATATGACTTTAATTAAGAAATTTGGATATATGACCCTGCCCTGGGGCTAGGAAGGCCATTCAATGCTGAGATGTAACTAGGAAGGAGGTTTGACAGATAAAAAAAAAAAAAGAAAGCGGGAAAGGAGGTAAAGGCTAATAGTGGGAGAAAGGGGATCTTTAAGGACGTATTAATATATGTGAGATGAAGAAGTGACTCTTTTAGTCTTTATTATCTGTAATGTGAATTCGGAGTTTTCAGAGGCTTAGTGTTCTTTATACTTAACAATTGTAATACTTTAGAGTTTTAATACCCTGAAACTAGCAGTTCTTTAGACTTAACGATTATACAGTTTTAGACTTTTCAAGCTCTGAAAATATTAATTCTTTAGACTTAACGATTATACAGTTTTAAATTTTTCATTGAAAGTAGCGGTTCTTTAGACTTAAAATGATAAACTTTAGACTTTTCAAAATCTGAAAGTATTCGGGGTTGATTCTGAATTAAAGAAATTTGTTTGAAATTGGAATTTGTTTGAAAATGAAGCCATTTCATCTTTCAATTGAAAAGACCAAAGAACTAATTACCCCTTATATACCTGTTACCAATTAAAAATCATGAAATTTATCCTCATACATACGTATTAATATGAATACCACTATTATACAACATGAAAGGAAGGAATAAAGGGAGAAAGGAAAACCACTAATAATAATAATAATAATGATAATAATAATAATAATAATAATAATAATAATAATAATAATAATAATAATAATCCTCTTCTATATAATAAAGAGCGTCTGGATATATATATATATATATATATATATATATATATATATGTTTATATATATATATCTATATATATATAAATATATATATATATATATATATATATATATGTATATATATTCATATATGTATATATACATATATATATATATATATATATATATATATATACATACATATATATATATATATATATATATATATATATATATATATATATGTATATATACACACACACATATATATATATATATATATATATATATGTATATATACATATATATATATATATATATATATATATATATATATATATATATATTGCTTTTGTCTCACACTGAGCGGCATTGCCCGACATACCATTGCTCGATTTCTCGGGTAGAAGGGAGAGGAGCACTCGGAAACTACTATCCTAAACAAATTGCAGAGCAAGCGGCTTGTAGATAGGAAAGGGGGAGTGGGTAAGAAGGGTTGAATCTGTGTGTGTGCGTAGGCGCGTGAGCGTGTGTGTGAATATATAAATAAATATTCACCCGTAATTTTTGACAGGTTGCGTGCAATAATAATAATAATAATAATAATAATAATAATAATAATAATAATAATAATAATAACAAAATTCTATAAAAAAAACTATTCAGAATCACATTATACAGGACATGTGGCGTACATTAATAACGGAGATGTCTTAAATCCTCCTAAATTGATATCCAGGTAAATGTGTCACGTCCTCAGGTACAAGTGTTTAATAAGTAAAAGGGAAGCGACAAAAAAATGATCACAGTTCGTGTTATCACCGTAGGAACATATCATTTTTAAATCTGCGTTGGTTTTTTTTCCACTTCAATCGTCTCACACTTAGAAAAAACTTAATATGATGACAACGTATAATAAAAAGAACTAGGAGATATAGAAAGATTTAATTCTTACAAATGGGTAAAAAATTCAGAACATAATTTAAAAATGATGAGAATATTTATATTTATATTTATATTTATATTTATATTTATATTCATATTTATATAAAGTAATTTGATTTTCATGAGTAGAAAGATTTTATCAAAATTTAGTGGAAATGTACATACTATATAGGGAAACAAACACAAATGATTAAATAAACTGATTAGAGAAATGAATATTATAATATGCAATATCTTTGAATAGATGAAGGACTAGCTGTAGAGATTAATATTCGGTTTGTACAGATTTCATAAGGATCGTTTTTTATGAATTTGACCCATATTATTATTATTATCATTATTATTATTATTATTATTATTATTATTATTATTATTATTATTATTATTATTATTATTATTATTATCGTCCAAGCTTCAACACCAGGAAGAAAAGCATGCTGCTATAAGCCCAAGGGCTCAAACGGCGAATACAGCCCAGTGAGTAAAGGAAATTAGGAAACAGATAGAATATGTGCTTGAGTGTACTCTCAAGAAAGAGAAATCTAACCCAAGACAGTGCAAGACAATGGTACACAGGCCATGGCACTATCCAAGACTATAGAACAATGGTTTGATTTTGGAGTGTCCTAGAAGCGCTGCTTACCATAACAAAAGAATCTCCTCTACCCTCATCAAGTGGAATATAGCCCCTGAACAATTACAGTGCAGTAGTTAATCTTCGAGTGGAGAAGAATTTTTCGGTTATCTTAGTGTTGCCATGTGTATGAGGAAAGAGAAGAATGTGGAAAGAATGGGCAAGACTATTCGGTGTATGCGTAAGCAAAGGAAAAATGAGTGGTATTAAAGAGGGATCCAATGTAGTACTATCTGGCCAAAGAACCGAATGTCTCTAGCGATGGGGCGATGGGTCCAAGGAGTGCATTCAGCAACAAATTGCAACGGGAGAGGGGGGTGTGGGGAAGCAGTTACATAATAAGTAAAAGTTGAGAGAATGGTCTGCAATAAAAAGATAATAAGAAAATAGGAAAAGAGATAAGGTATATGATTAAAAGATAGCTAATTAAAGATATTGAGAACAGACTATAAAATATAATTTGGGTTTTGAAGGAAATATCCTCCGAGGGTAAAAGAAGATTATTAAAATATGGGTGGAGCTAAGAGTCTAATCCATCCTCTTTTAAACATTCGTTGCAGAAGTGGATTCTTATTATTACAGTAATGAAATACAATTTGTGGCCTTTTAAAAATGTAAGATATCTACCAAAAAGCTGAAAATACTAATTTGTATTATAAAGATATAGTCCCATTTTCTAATGCTTTCATCAAAAAAGAAGTTTCAATTTTAGAGATTGAAAAAGCCTTACTATTGGAAATTTCAAATGTAGCGAGGATGAATTTCTGACGTCGGCAGTGGCAATCTTATTTCCCGGTTGGCGAAATCCCCATTGTCAAAATCCCATTGTCAAAATTCCCATTGTCAAAATCCCCATTATCAAAATTCCCATTGTCGAAATTCCCATTGTCAGGAGATTGCTATACGGGTGTGTTATTGTCTGTTGTGTAATTTCATCTCCAGAGAGATGAAAGATATCTGTGTAATGAAGAGGAAAAAAGTGAAATTATATGGTATATGCGAGAGTCTATTAAAAAATATGGAAGGCTTTGCTATATAGTTGAATAATATGCTGATGAGGAAAAAGACTTTTAATAAATTCTTGGTCTTTCATAAGTTAGGAATCCAGCGACTCTATAGTGCATTTACTGTGAACATAATAATTTCTGTAGAGATTCTGCCATAGATAAGTCATTACTCTAACAAGATTCTGCCATAGCTAAGGATAATGCTCTAAAAAGATTTTGCCCTAGATAAAGTCATTGCTCTAACAAGATTTTGTCATAGCTAAGGTCAATACTCTAACAAGATTCTGCCATAGCTAAGGTCATTTCTCTAACAAGATTTTGCCATAGCTAAAGTCATTTCTCTGACAAGATTTTGTCATAGCTAAGGTTAGTAGCCTACTCTAACAAGATTCTGCCATAGCTAAAGTCATAGCTTTAACAAGATTTTGCCACAACTATGGTCAATACTCAACATGATTCTGCCATAGCTAAAGTCAATACTCTAACAAGATTTTGTCATAGCTAAGGTGAGTAGCCTACTCTAACAAGTTTCTGCCCTAGCTAAAGTCATTGCTCTAACAAGATTTTGCCATAGCTAAAGTCATTGCTCTAACAAGATTTTGCCATAGCTAAAGTCATTGCTCTAACAAGATTTTGCCATAGCTAAGTTCAATACTCAACAAAATTCTGTCAAGAGATAGTCATTACTCTAACAAGGTTTTGCCATAGCTAAGGTCAATACTCTAACAAGATTCTGCCATAGCTTAGGTCATTGCTCTAACAAGATTTTCCATAGATAAGGTAGATTCTGCCATAGCTAAAGTGAATGCTCTAACAAGATTTTGCCATAATTAAATTTATTGCTCTAACGAGATTTTGCCATAGCTAAATTTATTGCTCTAATAAGATTTTGCCATAGCAAAGGTCAGTAGCCTACCCTAACAAGATTCTGCCATAGCTAAAGTCATTGCTCTAACAAGATTTTGCCATAGCTAAAGTCATTGCTCTAACAAGATTTTGCCATAGCTAAAGTCATTGTTCAAAGTAGATTTTTCCATAACTAAGGTTAATACTTATTCAAGATTTTTTCATAACTAAGATCATTGCTCTAACAAGATTTTGCCATAGCTAAATTCATTTCTTTAACAAGATTCTGCCATAGTTAAGGTCAATACTCTAACAAGATTCTGCCTTAGTTAAAGTCAATGCCCTAACAAGATTTTACCATAGCTAAGGTCAATGCTCTAATAAGATCTTGCCATAGCTAAGGTCAATACTCTAACAAGATTCTGCCATAACTAAGGTTAATACTCTAATAAGATTTTGCCATAGTAAAGGTCAATGCTCTAATAAGATTTTTCCATAGCTAAGGTCAATGCTCTAAAAAGATTCTGCCATAACAATGGTCAATGCTCTAACAAGATTCTGCCATAGCCAAGGTTAATACTGTAATAAGATTCTGCCATAGCAAAGGTCAATGCTCCAACAAGATTCTGTCATAGCTAAGGTCATTGCTTTAACTACATTTTTCCATAGCTACGGTCAATATTTTAACAAGATTCTGCCATAGCTTAGGGTCAATGCTCTATCAAGGTTTTGCCATAGCTAAGGTCATTACTTTAACTACATTTTTCCTACGGTCAATATTTTAACAAGATTCTGCCAGAGCTTAGGTCAATGCTCTATCAAGATTCTGCCAGAGCTTAGGTCAATGCTCTATCAAGATTCTGCCAGAGCTTAGGTCAATGCTCTAACAAGATTCTGCCAGAGCTTAGGTCAATGCTCTAACAAGATTCTGCCAGAGCTTAGGTCAATGCTCTAACAAGATTCTGCCAGAGCTTAGGTCAATGCTCTAACAAGATTCTGCCACGGCTAAATTTAAGGTTCTAGCGCATTTTGCTATAACCTTACAACATTGTAAGCATAATTTTAAATCTTAATTCTTGGTGAATAATGAAGAGTATTAATTGAGTCAATTAAAAAAGTATTATAATTGCAAACAATAGAATGTTGGAGTTTCTTGACATAAAAAAGTATTAAGTTAGTGTTTAACTTTATCGTATGGGTAAAACTGCTTTAAAAATGCCAATTTTAACTCATAATAACTGAAGGGTAAAACACTGAATAAAATACCCCGTCGCTCCTATAAAGAAGAGTAGGATATTGATAATCTAATTAGCAAGGTCAAAAGTTCAACCTTGCCGCGAATGTTTTTATGGTGAACAGACTGATATACAGTAAGTCTCTTTTTATAGCTTATTTATGAAAGATCTATCTTAATGTGATTATTCTTATTAAAATATGTTATTTTGGTTGATCATTACTTCTCTTGTAGTTTATCTACTTCCTTATTTCCTTTCCTCACTAGGCTATTTTTCCCTGTTGGGACCTTGAGCTTATAGCACCCTGCTTTTCCAACTAAGTTTGTAGCTCAGACAACGATAACAACAACTACAACAACATCAACATATTCATAATAATAATAATAATAACAACAACAACAACAACAACAACAACAACAACAACAACAACAACAACAACAACAACAACAACAACAACAACAATAATAATAATAATAATAATAATAATAATAATAATAATAATGTTGGTGCTGGTATCAAACGTAAATGTAAAGACAACGTCAGGTTAAAAAAGAAATATAATTAATCACTGAGATGTCTGAACTATTTCATGAGACTTTCGCAAGGGACAATCTTACTTTATGAAACAAGTAAAAGTCTCGGGAAAGTCTTGCATCTGTTGCTCAAAGAATTCCACGAATGCCCAACTTCTTTTTTTCCACGAGAGTTTGGAATCTTCATTAGAAAAATCTTAAGTATTCCTGTTGCCAAAATATTCACTTCATTTTTAATAATTTCAATTTTTTTTTTAAAGATTGACAGCTGATATCTACCTATTTTTTGTAGATTCAAAAGACAGTTTTTGAAAAGAAAAAATGACTGGAAGATAGATTAGAAGAATAGTGACAATTGAAAAAAAGAGGAAATTATTATCCTCGTTGCGACGTCTGCGGTATAAGGGTTAATAAATATAAATAAATGATAGAAATATGATATTTGTTACTAAAGTTGATAACGTTAATGGTGATTCTGAAATGAGAACATTTAATTAACTGTACAGCCTTGAAATTCTAATTAGAAGACCAAGAAAAATTAACAAAATTAAAAATGATACCGTTAGGTATACACACACACACACACACACACACACATATATATATATATATATATATATATATATATATATATATATATATATATATATAGAGAGAGAGAGAGAGAGAGAGAGAGAGAGAGAGAGAGAGAGAGAGAGAGAGAGAGAGAGAGAGAGAGAGAGAGACTGGTGAAGGACCCGGATGAGTAAGATGAGAAGGAGCGGCAAAATAAACCGGCATCCTAAGGGTCATCGGAAGGGCGCTACGCTGAAGGTCAAAGGCCAAGGAGAGAGCCGAACAAAATCCTTGTCTGATTGCTGCGATGATATCCCAACATAAACAAGACGAACCTGTGCTGATCTAAGAAATCGGGAATGAGTTACCGAATTCTTAGTAGAAAATGGGAATGGGTTAACGAACTCATAATAGGACACGGGAATGGGTTACCGAAATCTTAGTAGAAAACGGGAATGGGTTACCGAAATCTTAGTATAAAATGGGAATGGGTTAACGAACTCATAATAGGACACGGGAATGGGTTACCGAAATCTTAGTAAAATACGGGAATGGGTCAACAAAATCTTAATAGAAAACGGGAATTAGTTAACAAAATCTTAATAGGAAATGTGAACAAGTTAACAGAATCCTACTAGGAAACGGAAATGGGTTAACAAAATCTTAATAGGAAATGGGAACGGGTTAAATAAATCCTAATAGAAAACAGGAATGAGTTAACGAAATCATAATAGGGAACAGGAATGGGTTAACGAAATCTTAGTAGAAAACGAGAAAGAGTTAACAAAATCTTAATTGGAAATGGGACTGAGTTAACAAAATCCTAATAGGAAATAGGAACGGGTTAACGAAATCTTAATAGGAAATGGGAGTGGGTTAACAAAATCTCAATAGAAAATGGGAACGGGTTAAAGAAATCCTAAAAGGAAACGGGAACGAGTGAATGAAATCTTAATAGGAAACGGGAATGGGTTAACAATATCTTCATAGGAAACGAGAGCAGGTTAACGAAATCTTCTTAGGAAATGGGAATGGGATAACGAAATCTTAAGGGAAAACGGGAATGGGTTAACGAAATCTTCTTAGAAAACGGGAATGGGTTAAGGAAATCTTAATGGAAAACGGGAATGAGTTAACGAAATCTTAATAGGAAATGGGAATGGGTTAACAAAATCTTGATAGAAACGGGAATGGGTTAACAAAATCTTATTATGAAAAGGGAATCAGTTAACATAATGTTATTAAGGTATGGGAACAGGTCAACGAAATCTTAATAGGAAACGAGAATGTGGGTTAACGAAAACGTAATAGGAAACGGGAAAGGGTTAACAAAATCTTAATAGGAAACGGGAATGAGTTAATGAAATCTTATTAAGAATCGGGCATGGTTAATAATATCTTATTAGGAAACAGTAATGGGTTAACAAAATCTTTTTAAGATATGGGTACAGGTTAACAAAATTTTAATGGGAAATGGGAATGGGTTAACAAAATCTTAATAGGAAACAGGAATGGGTTAATGAAACCTTAATAGGAAACGGGAATGGGTTATCAAAATCATAATAGGAAACGGGAAGGGGTTAACACAATCATAATAGGAAACGGGAATGGGTTAACGAAATCTTGTCAGGAAATGGGGATGGATTAACAAAATCTTAATAAGAAACAGGAAGGGATTAACAAAATGCTAGTAGTAAACAGGGATCGGTTTACGAAATCTTAACAGAAAACGGGAATGGGTGAACAAAATCTTAATAAGGAACAAAAATGGGTTAGCGAACGCATGATAGGAAACGGGAATTGGTTAACGAAAGCTTAATAGGAAACGGAAATGGATTAACAAAATCTTAATAGTAAACGGGAATGGATTAGTGATATCTTATTCAGAATCAGGAATGGGTTAACAAAATCTTATTAGGAAACGGGAACGGGCTAACGAAATCCTAAAAGGAAACGGGAACGGGTTAATGAAATCTTAATAGGAAATGGGAACGGGATAACGAAATCTTATTATCATATTAGGAAATGGAAATGGGTTAACGATATCTTCACTGGAAACGAGAACAGCTTAACGAAATCTTCTTAGGAAACGGGAATGGGTTAACGAAATCTTCTTAGGAAACGGGAATGAGTTAACGAAATCTTAATGGAAAACAGGAATGTGTTAACAAAATTTTAATAGAAAACGGGAATGGGTTAACAAAATCTTGATAGAAAACGGGGTGGGTTAATGACATCTTAGTAGGAAACAGAAATGGGTTAACGAAATCTTATTAGGAAAAGGGAATCGGTTAACGTAATGTTATTAAGGTATGGGAACAGGTTAACGGAATCTTAATAGGAAACAGGAATGGGTTAACGAATACTTAATTGGAAACAGGAATGGGGTAACATAATCTTAAAAGGAAATTTGAATGGATTAACAAAATCTTAATAGGAAACGGAAATGGGTTAATGAAATCTTATTAAGAATCGGGAATGGTTAACAATATCCTATTAGGAAACAGTAATGGGTTAACGAAATCTTTTTAGGAAATGGGCGCAGGTTAACAAAATCTTAATAGGAAATGGGAATGGGTTAACAGAATCTTAAGAGGAATCAGGAATGGGTTCCTAAAATCCTAATAGGAAACGGAAATGGGTTAACGAAATCTTATCAGGAAACGGGAATGGGTTAAAAAAATCTTAATAGGAAACAGGAATGGGTTAACGAACACCTAATAGGAAATGGGAAAGGGTTGACTAAAATCTTAATAGGAAACGGGAATGGATTAATGATATCTTATTCGGAATCAGGAATGAGTTAACAAAATCTTACTAGGAAACGGGAATGGGCTAACAAAATCTTTTATGAAATGGGAATGGGTAAACGAAATCTTCATAGGAAACGGGAATGGTTAACAAAATCTTCATAGGAAATGGAAATGGGTAAACGAAATCCTAACAGGAAACGGGAATGGTTAACAAAATCTTCATAGGAAATTGAAATGGGTTAACGAAATCCTAATAGGAAACGGGAATGGGTTAACAAAATCATAATAGGAAACAAGAATGGGTTAGAAAATCTTAATAGGAAATGGGAATGGGTTACCAAAATCTTAAGAAAATTGGGAATAGGTTACTAAAATTTTACAGGAAATGGAAATGGGTTATCGAAATCATAATAGGAAACGGGAATGGGGTAACAAAATCCTAATAGGAAACGAGAATGGGTTAACAAAATCTTGATAGGGAACGGGAACAGGTTTACGAAATCTTAAAAGGAAGCAGGATTGGGTTAACGAAATCCTAATAGGAAACAGATATCGGTTAATGAAATCTTAATAGAAAACGGGAATCGGTTAACGAAATCTTAATAGAAAACGAGAATGGGTTAGCGAAATGTTAATAATAATGATAAAAGTGATGGTAAAAGTAATGGAATATACATCCCGCTAATAATAACAATAACAATAATAATAATAATAATAATAATAATAACGACAGAAACATTACGTTAATTAGAATTGCGAGGAGGGCAGTTCAACATCAGACATCACAAGGCCATAACATTAGCCGTTAAAGAAAAAAAGAGAATTTTATGACACTCTTACCTTTTTAGTAGAGAAGCATCCTCTCTCTAATAGGAACTTGAACAAACTGTTGCTGAATGAAAAAAATATCAGCATTATTTAGAAATGTTATGTTACTAAGACAATATCACCTCTCTCTCTCTCTCTCTCTCTCTCTCTCTCTCTCTCTCTCTCTCTCTCTCTCTCTCTCTCTCTCTCATTCGCACACATTAGTGTCATTTAGGGAACCCCTTCTTCATTGCAAGGAGAGCAAACAGACCGAAATTAGAAGAGGAAGATAGAGTTGCACATGAACACAAAAATACATATTGTCCATCTCTCTCTCTCTCTCTCTCTCTCTCTCTCTCTCTCTCTCTCTCTCTCTCTCTCTCTCTCTCTCTCTCCCCAAAAGAGTTTATAGAACTAGAAGAAGAGATTACCATAACCCAACACTTTTACAAAATGTTCCGAAAGACAGCTAACGAAAGAAAGACACCACAAGGACAGAAACTAGGCAATGTTCCTCCAATCTACAAGAAAGGACCAAAAGAACCTGACAACTACAGACCTGTGCGTCTAACTTCAGTGCCTTGCAAAATTTTTGAGCCAATTATAGTAGATTCAATAGTAGAACATATAGAGAAAAACAATCTTCTGATAGACAGCCAACGTGGTCCTGTGTGGCAAATCTGTTGGAATTTTTCCACATGTTTAGCATTTATGACAAAAGTAGGGCAATAGACATCATATACTTAGATGTTCACAAGGCTTTTGACAAAGTCTCTCACAGAAAAAGTTAATAGTTAAAATTAGATCATTAGGCATCCTTTCCGAGCTAGCTGAATGGATCGAAAATTGGCTGACAAACAGAAAACAGAGTTTGTAATCAACAGAGCAGCTCTAGAGTAGGCAGCTGTTATAAGCGGAGTACCTCAAGGATCCATCCTTGGCCAATTACTATTTCTGATCTACATTAATGACATAGATTTAGGATTAACTAGTACAATAGTCGGCTAAGAAGAGTGGCAGAGATCCCTACGTTGTTTCTGAACGATTCCATTTTGCCATACGAAGATAGCATTAAGTTTTTTCGGTGAGACATTAACTTTCTCTCAGTATATTAATGAGGTGGTAGAATAGCCAAATTTACGGACGATACTAAACTGTGCATAAATGCTGCAAACTCAGAAGACGTAAAAGCCTTAAGAGAGGATCTACTTGAGTTAGGTGAATAGTTCGGAAAATGGCCAATGCCTTTCAACTGTGGGAAATGCAAAATTATGCACATACATTATGCTAACCCACAATGAAGTAATGAAATAGAAAATGTGGGCATGGAAGAAAATCTCAGCATAGTTTTTAGCAAAGATTTGAAGTTCATCGAACAGAGCAGAAAATCTGGAAAGCAAGCATAAAAACTAATAGGATACAAACTGGAATTGAAAAGATACAACACCGTTCAATGTGGTAATTTCTTCACATACCAGCAAGTCCTAGATTTCGTCAATGTCGTGTACTTTATTTCGATATTCGTGGTCTTCATGCAAATATTCAAGACCTTACAGTTGCGTCCAGAAAACATGATATTCTTTTGTGCTCTGAAACTGTGGTTTCTAATATGAGACATTCATCTGCGCTCCTTATAACTGGTTTTAAGAAGCCAATAACTTTCAAATGGGATGCCATTCCTAGGGCCAGGAGAATGGCGGTGTATATTAGGACTGAGTACCCTGTAGATGTCATAAGGTTCAGTAATAAAAGTTTGTGGCAGGCATAACAACTTCTTTTTCTGTTTGATCTACTGGAATCCAGACATGGATGCTTCTATCTTTGATTGTCTTCTTACCATTATGGCTAAGAAACAAGAAGATGATAGAAATGCTTCTTTTGCCTTTGTTGGTGATTTCAATGCTCACCATAGGGAGGGGTTAAATTCTGTTTCTCCTACCGATCGCCATGGCTTAAGAGCTTGAGACTTTGCCTCTGAATCAGGCTGTGAGCAAATCCTAAGTGAAGCAACTCACAAGTCTGGTGCTTGGACATCATATACACCGACTCCCCTGGCGTTATAACAAGTAAGGTTGATTCTCCAGTTGGGACATCTGATCATGCCTTGATTTCGTTAGTAGTGAAGACTGAGCAGCCTAACCCTGATGTATCATACTCATGTAAGATTTATATGAAATCTCAAGCCGACTGGAATGGGATTTTAAGTGATCTTTTTGGGCTTGAATTGGTCACAATTGTATAGTAGTGTTGATCTCGTTGTCCCTTTGAATGAGAATCTAGTCATCATAATTGATATGTATATGTATCCTTTCTCGTGTGCTAAGATACCTAGTGAAGGACATCCCATGGTTCAACGATTGTTGTAGATGTGGTTATTTGGAGAAGCAGGAGGCCTATCATCTTTGGAAAGGTAACAGCACAGATTTGAATTAGAATAATTATACTCAGCTTAGAGCTTTTGCTCAGAGAATCCATGCTTCAACTGAAAAGGAATATAATTTAACCATAAAAGATACCCTTTCTGGTACAACTCAGGAACATAAGTGGTGGACTACCCTTAATTCTGCACTCTTTGATGTAGATGCAACAGTTCCTCCTTTACTTAAACTAGATGGCTCAATTACTCACTGTCCAAAAGAAAAGCCAACCCTGATGAGTTTGACAGTAAACAGAGCAATGAGAAACTTGATCTTTCTCATTCTTGATATCCTGAGGCTAACCTAACTAGTTTAGCTTTTCGATCTCGTGAAATTAAAACTCTGTTGATGGACCTTGATGCTTATGGAGGTGTAGGCCCAAATGGTATTTTTCCATTGTTTTTTATAAAGACAGCAGATTTCTCAGCTCTAAAGTTATCTGTTGGTTTGCGTAAGTTAGCAAGAAGAGGAGATTTAGCACTTGTTGGAGAATGGGTAATGTTACTCCTATGTAAATGTGCTTGTGGTAGCTCAAGTCCAACTGATTACCGCCCAATTTCCCTAACTCCCATATTATCTAAATTTTTTTAACGTCTTTTGGAAAAACGTCTAGGCCATTACTTTTCATACTATATACACATGACATGTGGTTTGGCATAGAAAAAAGGCTTGTTGCATATGCAGATTATGCTACACTCTTTGCATCAATTCCATCTCCGGAATGTAGATTTGGGGTTGCTAATCCCTTAATAGAGATCTGCTAAAATTAGTACATGGTGCAAATTATGGGTCATGAAGTTGATTCCTAACAAATCCCAAAGTATTATTGTAAGTGGATCAAGGACAATGGGTCCTCAACATCCAGATCTCAGCATTGATAATTTTTCTTTAGCTCTGTTTGACTCTTAAAAATTTAGGTGTGATTCTCGACAGAAAATTTACTTTTGAGAAACACATTTGGTCTGCGTCTTCTTCAATTACACAAAAAATTGGCTTATTGAGAAAGTCTTTTAAGATTTTCGGTTACCAATTTATTCTGAAGAAGTCTTTTGAATTTCTTATTCCTGATGTAAAGATTAATCTCAGGCTTCATCATTCAGTCAGTTCGTCATAATATTTTTTTATAAATCTGACCATCCTTTGTATTCAGATCTTCCCGGACAGTACCACAGTACCATCCTGTTCTTAATACTAAGTATGCAGTTAATGTTAATAATCAGGCCTTCTCCATCATGAGGTTCAATGCTACACAGTAGTCTAAAATCTTAATTCCAGCTGTTACCAAGTTGTGGAATGATTTTCCTAATCGGGTAGTTGAATCGGTAGAATTTCAAAAGTTCAAACTTGCAGCAAACGTTTTTATGTTGAACAGGCTGACATAAGTAGTTTATATATAAGATATCTGTTTTGATGTTTCTACTATTTTTAAAACGTTTTATTAGTTGTTAATTATTTCTCATATCGTTTATTTATTTCCTTATTTCCTTTTCTCATTGGGGTATTTTTCCTTGTTGGAGCCCTTAGGCTTATAGCTTCTCGCTTCACCAACTTGAGTTATGGCTTGGCTATTAATGATAATAATAATAATAATAATAATAATAATAATACATTAACAGACTTCCAGCGGATGTAGTAAACAGTAACAATGTAAACGAGTTCAAGAATAAGTTAGACAAGATCATAAAAACTTTCTAAACATTCAAACCAAATCGCTCTACTCAAGAGCCAATATAGTCCCCCCAGATAGACTAGAAACTCTTTGAGACATCCAAAATCCTTGTAACTCTCTCTCTATGAACCCGGAAGTTAGAAAAGGAAGATAGGATTGCATTTAAAACACACACAGACAAAACACATGCTGTCTATTCCATTCCCCATATGTCTGTATTTCTGTCTGTCCATTCCCAATCTCTCTCTCTCTCTCTCTCTCTCTCTCTCTCTCTCTCTAAGAGCCCTGATCTCGTTGCAACCTCAGGTGGAGCAATATTTCAAGGGAGAGATTTTTCAATTGGCGAGGGAAGAAGACGCACTGCTGGAATTCTTGGATGGGGATTATAAATCGACTCTGCCCTGAGCCAAACAAGGAAAAAAGCAGGAAGGGTTAAAAAAAAAGACAATAAAACACAGTTGCTGTTTTGTTTATTGTTATATTGTTTCTCTTCGGGAGAGAAAACAATGAATTTAAACTGTTATACTTTCAGTACTATAATCATTTTTGTTAAAATGAGAACAGATATAAACCAATGAATAAAGATTTCTTTTTGCCTATTGGTGTCAATTACTGCAGACAATAGTCTTTAAATTTAAATTATCTCTCTCTCTCTCTCTCTCTCTCTCTCTCTCTCTCTCTCTCTCTCTCTCTCTCTCTCTCTCTCCTGTAGAATCAGGAACACATTTATAAACGCGATGAATGGCGCTGTTACGAATACATATGATTTGTATACTAGTTAAATTTTCCTCCGTCTGTGATTGTGAAAAAATAGAAAATAAACTGGATTTTCTTTCATTAAGATGAGAAATTTCTACGTGAATATGAGATATAATAGATAACTGTACAATCCTCTTATGAAAAATCTTAAATTCCACTTAACTTTCAATAAGTATTGATTACGACAAAAGAATAAAAATGAGACACGGAAAAACTTTTACTTGTAGGCCTACTGCACTATACTTGATGGGAGCTGTAATTTTGAGGTACAGTACATTCATATGCTGAATAGGCTTTCACGTTTCTATGGCTACAAGTATCTATCTAGCTATACCTCACTCTGAATCTTTCATACAATCGTTATTGTTATCGGATTTATTTTCTAAGGGGAAAAAAAAAACTTATGATCAATGGCATTATTAATTGTACGATTTAAAATGTACTTAACGCGTTGAAAAGGTTTGCGTATCTCCATGATCAGGGAAACTGTAATATTCAGGGATACCCATACTAGGTTGGTTTGCTGAGAGAGATCAGACGAAAATCTATCACCATCACCAATCCGCGGTAGCCAGCGTGGTGATGAAAACTGGCCAAACCCTAGACATGATTTAAGTTTTCACAAGTATTTTTGGAAACAAAGGACAACTGTTTTGAAATTTAGTATTTATTTTTTGTTGACTGAATTAATTGATGATGAGTTATCTAGAGCCAATGGTTAGGGTGTTGGGCCTTTTCTTGGTTAAAAAAAAAAAAAAAACGAGATTTCTAGTTAAATTGACTACGTGCAGAATTAAAGAAGGCATGAATTATGGAACTTTTACATTTATGTTATGTATGATGGGCCCATGAATGAATTCATCGTGTTTGAAGTCGAAGCTAATAATAATAATAATAAAAAAAATCAGGATATCGAAAGCCACTGGTTACGATGGAATAACTGCTGAGATGATCTTAGCTGAAAATGAAGTGACTTCCAGAATACTTACAAGATTATTTTGTAGAATGTCGAATGAAGAGGCAAAGCCTGATGAATGGGAATTAGGAGTGTTGGTGAAAATGAAAAAAAAAGGGAGACTTGACGGATTGCAATAATTACGAGGCATCACACTTACGTCAGTTTTCATGAAAATATATAGCATGCTTATTCTAAAGAGACTAGAGAGAAAGATTGATGGAAAGCTGAGAGATGAACAAGCAGGATTTCGAAAAGTTAGAAGTTTTAATAGCCAAATTTTCATTTCAAGACATGTACAGCAATGCGTAGAATATAGAAATCCACTTTTGATGGCATTTGTAGACTATGAAAAAGCCTTTAATAGTGTGCACCGGCCAATTTTGTGGAGAGTCCAGCGTTATTATGGAATTCCTCTTAAATATGTAAATTTGAACAAGTTTATTCGTGAGCATAGCAAGTGCAAAGTTAATGTTAGTGGAGTCCTACCAAATGAATTTTCCGTGAACAGTGAAGTACTCCAAGGAAATGTGTTTTCACCTATGTTGTTTATCCTCCTCATGGATTTTGTAATGCTTAGAACAGTTGAGAATGGTGGAGAAAGATTGGATTGAATTGGTAATAGGAAATTAGCTGACCTAGAGTATGCTGATAATGATGTCTTTATTAGCAGAACACCACAGGATTTGCAATGGCTGCTTACCAGAATGCATGGAATATCACACGAGGTTGGGCTCAAGATAAATAGAACAAAAACAGAGATGATTAGAACGACAATGGCATATGCAATGGAAGACGATATATCATTGGAAGGAGAAAAGATTGATGAGGTAGAATCATTTAAGTATTTAGGAAATATGATCTCCAATAAAGGGTCATTAGAATTAGAGTTTAGTGAAAGATTAAAAAAAACAGGCAATGGGTGGTTAAGTAAAATTTGGAAATCAAATCGCTTGAAATTTCATATAAAAACAAACTATATATCAGTTATGTAAGATCTGTGTTACTGTATGGACATTAGTTGTGGTATGGCAATGAGACAATCTCCAACAGATTTAGCAGATTTGAGAACAAAGCCCTCAGAAGAAAATTGGGAGTTGAATGGTAGGACAGGATTAGAAATGAAACTATAAGAGAGATTACTCAAGTGCCATATGTGGATGAGATCATGGTGAGTGGTAAATGGAGATGGTTTCGGCATGCTCTTCGCACTCCCCAAGAGAAATTGGCTCACCAAATGTTTAACTGGGCTCCACAAGGCACTAGAAGAGTTGGATGACCCAGACCTACATGGCTAAGAACTATGAAGCGTGAAGTAGGAGATGAGGAGTGGAGAGGTATTGAATTAAAAGCTCAAGATAGAGACGAGTGGCGGAATCTAACCGAGACCCTTTGCGTTAATAAGCGTAGCAGGATAGGATGATGATGACGATGATTAAAAAGTATGGTCGCATTTTAGAAAAATCTAGCTTATGAAAATACGAATAAAATGTTTTAATATCAAAAGAAAAACTATGTACTGAAATTATAAATAACTCTTATACCGTAGAAACCTTTCAACTGAAATTGAATATAAATTTATTTTTGTATAGAACTACGATTAGTTACTCCTATATACTTTTTTTTATCTACAAATAATTTATCAACTAAAATCATGAATAATATTCTCGTAATACAATATAACAGATCAACTTTAGAAACTGCCACCACAAAAAAAAAAAAAAAAAAAAAAAAGGAGAAGAAGAAGAAAAAGAAAAAAGAAACTAAGCAATAAATGTATGCATATATAAACTGGTACTTTGGTTTTCGAATTATACGCCCTCAAACATGTCACAAAAGACAGGCAGATAATCAAGCAAAAAAAAAAAAAAAAAAAAAAAAAAAAGCAAAAATGAAATAAAAGTAAAAAAATAAATAACCTTGGGCGGAGCTACAGAAACAGGAAATGCAACTTTTAAGACGCCTACACTCTCATTGATGTTAACGTCAATAAGATTGTCTCTGTACTACATCGCGTGTTGAACAGTCCATCATTCATAACACAAGTTGTCAATGATATGCGGAGGTATGAGAAGCATGTCATTCTCTCTATACCTCTTCGGATTAAAATGTCTCCTTTATATGAAGTTGTTAATCTAATATCGATAGATTTGTGGTACTTAGCTCGGCTAGATTGTACCAATTTCTATTTCCAAAAGCATGGAAACTTGCAATAGTAATACTATGGTATAGTCCATTTCTTTTAGCGATGCAGATTTGCACCGACTCGCAGCGGTGCCCTTTTAGCTCGGAAAAGTTTCCTGGTCGCTGATTGGTTAGAATTATCTCGTCCAACCAATCATCGATCAGGAAACTTTTCCGAGCTAAAAGGGCACCGCTGCGAGTCGGTGCAAATCTGCATCGCTAAAAGAAATTGACTATAGTTGCTGAGCCAGGAAAAGATCCTAGTAATGCAAGCAATTACAGACCAATTTTATTGAGTTAAGACCAGATATCAACCATATGTAGACTAGGGGCTCAAATTAGACACGATTTCTTTTTTTAAATGGAGACTAAGACAGAAAACATAGGTTTACCTA
>NC_090733.1:104129769-104142269 GCF_036898095.1 Palaemon carinicauda | reverse complement strand
TTTCTTTAAAGTTACCAGTCGCGTGTCGAATGATTCCATTAAATTGTGAGTGGTGGATTGCATGTCTTTCTCTGGGGAATAAATGGAATGCGTTCCCAGATGATACGGAGAATTTATTATTATTATTATTATTATTATTATTATTATTATTATTATTATTATTAACAGAGCTACGATACTAGAAAAAAAAAACTGCATGGGAAGCAGCCTGGTGCAAAAAGAAATGAAGAATAGATAAAACAAATATATCCATAAATATTAATATCAATAATAATTTTGAATAGATAAGTAACTTACAGATGATGAAATGAGACTTGTGTTATCCTGCTCAACGGAAAATCATTAACATTGTTTACCGTTAGAATCAAATGCTTACATGGTACTAAATGTTGAATGGTAAAAATCAGTTATTTGATTATGAATATCCCAGAGATTTATCAATATTGATATCACAGACAAGAATTTTAATGAACCTTAAGCCTTGCAATTAAAAGGAAGACTAATGCAACACCTTTTATGTAGCATGATAATAATAATAATAATAATAATAATAATAATAATAATAATAATAATAATAATGAGGATGATGATAATGACAATTTTTTTTTTAATCTAACTTCTGAATTATTACTGATTTAGTATGGCTTCTATTCTATTTATAGACCAATATATTTGCTTTAGAAAGTAGAGGGGATGCAAAGAGCCAATGAATGAATATTCATGATGAAGTTTTCTTGAATTTAAAAGGCTCACGAGATGAAGGTTAAAGAAATGTGCAAGCCGTATCTGATTGGTCTATATCTTGACACGAACGTAAAATTCTAACCAATCAAGACGTTTAGATTAAAAGATGCTCAGGTTGACGAGAAAACATCTCTATTTGGAAGTTATGAAATATGTATTCTCATCTTCCTATGGATGATTGCTCCACGCCTTTCGTATAGAAATCTTATCGTCTAAACGGTAATAAAAATATTTTATGACAAATCAGTTTTACTAATGCACCTGGATGGGAGATTGAGCCCCGCTCAAGCTCGATAGTTTCTTGCAGTGTCTGGAATCTTCCCATCTATCCGAGCTAAGAATGGGGGTTGTTTTGGGGGAGCCTATAGGCCTACCTGTTGAGTCATCAGGAGCCATTGCCTGGCCCTCCTTGGTCCTAGCTTTGGTGGAGAGGGGGCTTGGGCGCTAATCGTATGGGTATATGGTCAGCATTGCATTGTCCTGCTAAAGGCATTGTTACTGTGCCTTGCCTATGCCCTTCATGAGTGGAATTTAAACCTTGAGTCTGCTCCACCCCTTTTCCTACAAATGAAATATTATTATTCTCCAAACGGTTAAAAAGATTATATGCCAAATCAGTTGGGCAACAATCATATTTAACCAGATTTGTTTAATAAACAACTTCAATAACTAGCGTAATGAGAATGATGATGATGATGATGGAACAGGAAATAACTACATTTATTTATATACGTAAAGGCAGATGCAATAACTTTCCAATTGTTATTGCAAGTGGCGGATCTTGATGAAGTTAGCAGGGTCGAATAAACAACGAGATCATTATTATTATTATTTCGAAGAGACTCCCTCTTCTCCCCTCTGGCGGATCTTCGACGGGGACACGGTCTATGCACCTAGACCCACTGTCTATATCCCTAGACCGTGGAAGGGGAGATCATTCACAGGCAAGCAGTAATTCTATCAGCGATATGGAGTCTCCCCCTTAAAAGCGAGAAATTAACAATACAAATAAAGGTGTATTCCATTATTATTACAGGTGTGACTGATGATTGCTCAAGAGGAGGAGGAGGAGAAAGAGGAGGAGGAGGTACCTCTCCCCCAATTCAGGCTTACGGTTTATTTTACCTCTCATTAATCACTTAAGCTCCTGGAGGAGAGGAATGGTTTGGCTATTGTTGCACACGGCACTTGCGTTTGTGGTTCTATGTATTTAAGGGGTAGGTTTATGTGTGAGTAAGTTGGTTTGTGTACGTTCACATTCACTTGTCGTTACGAGAAATCACTTTTATAAATGGAGAAAATAATGAATAATTCCTTTATACGACAATTATTACACATTATCATATGCTGTATATATATATATATATATATATATATATATATATATATATATATATATATATATATATATATATATATATATATATATATTATTATTATTATTATTATTATCATTATCATTTATTATTAGCTAAGCTACAATTCCTAGTTGAAAAAGCAGGGAAGAATAGCCCAGTGAGGAAAGGAAATAAGGAAATAAATAACCTATATGAAAAGTAATGAACAATTAGAATAAGATATTTTATGACAGTAACAACATTAAAACAGAGCTTTCATATACAGACTATAAAAAGCAACATGTCAGCCTGTTCAACATAAAAACATTTGCTGCAAGTTTGAACTTTTGAAGCTCTACCGATTCAACTATCCGATTAATAAGATCATTCCACAACTTGGTCACAGCTGGAATAAAACTTCTAGAGTACTGTGTAGCATTGAGCCTCATGATTTAAAAGGCCTGACTATAAGAATTAACTGCATGCCTAGTATCACGAACAGGATGGAACTGTCCAGGAAGATTTTGAATGTAAACGATGGTCAGAATTATGAAAAATCTTATACAACATGCATAAAAAACTTATTGAACGACGGTGTCATAGACTAATATCTAGATCAGGAATAAGAAATTTGATAGACCTCAAGTTTCTGTCCTATAAATTAATATAAAAGTCAGCGTGAAAGGAAATATATATATATATATATATATATATATATATATATATATATATATATATATATGTATATATATATATATATATATATATATATATATATATATATATATATACACAGCCAGACTTACTCTTTATTATATATATATAAATATATATATATATAAATAAATAAATATATATATATATATATATATATATATATATATATATATATATATATATATATATATATATATATATATATAGCCAGACTTACTTTTTATTTTATATATATTTATATATATATGTATTTATATATATACAGTATATATATATATATATATATATATATATATATATATATATATATATATATATATATATATATATATATATATATATATATATACCAACGTCAGCAACAATAAATGCAGCAGTTTCTAGTCAATTGTAGGACAAAGGCCTCAGATATGGCATTATTCATGTTTGGGGTTTGGCCAGTTTTCATCACCACACTAGCCACAGCAGATTGGTGATGATGGGAAATTCTAGTGTGATCTCTCGCAGCAAACCAACCTAGTATGAGTGGCCCTAACTAATACAGGTTTTCTGATAACGGCTAGTAATAATATTATTAATAATAATAAAAATGAAAAAAAAAAAATAATAATAATAATGATAATAATAATAATATAGAAACCCTTTCACCACATTAAGATATCCCCACTTAGAAATATATATATATATATATATATATATATATATATATATATATACACACATATATATGTATGTATATATATACAGTATATATATAGGAATATATATATATATATATATATATATATATATATACATGCATACATACATACATACACACACACACACACATATATATATATATATATATATATATATATGTACACACTCATATCTATGTATATATATATATATATATATATATATATATATATATATATATATATATAAATATATATATATATATATATATATATAAACGAATTAGGAATGTGATAATGGATGTCTATCTGCTTCCCCAGTGTATAATGTATTCCCTTTCAGGGGTCAGTAACCGTGATTAACATCTCCCCATCATCGGCCTTACAGCATTCATCTCAACACTTCCCTTCCCTTTCTTTTCCAGAATTCGTCTTAACACCTGTTCCGTCTACAATGTTTTTTAGTATCATATCTCTCTTCCCTTTCATTGGTTTTGATTAGTCTTTTGGGACAGACTTAAGTAGCTTTTTTTATTTGTTTTTTATAAATATTTGTTTGTTATTATTATTATCATTACAAGCTAGGCTATAAACCTAGTTGGAAAAGCAAGATGGCCAAGAGCTCCAGCAGTGAAAAATAGTTGTTCATAATAATTTTCTCTGTATTTCTATCTAGTCTTAATAATACAATTTTTTGAATATAATTTTATAAGTAGGACCATTGTCAACTTCCTTTTGTTCTTTATCATTAGTCTTAAACTCTATTCAAGATTTTACAATTCCATCCAGGCTCTTTTTTCGTTAACGTTTAGGCTTAAGGATTGGTATCTTTCCTATATTTATCGCTAATATCAATTACTAGTGTATACGACCGTTAAAAATGACGGCTAAATATCTAATGTGCACAAACACGTAACATGCAGCCCCCTCTCTCTCTCTTTTATCTGAGGGACATGGAGTGGAAAGCTTAAAGTGATTGGAATATATATATATATATATATATATATATATATATATATATATATATATATATATATATATATATATATATATATAGGCAGACGCTTATTCTTTACTTTATAAAGGAGATTACCTTTCCCTGAACATTCTCAAATATAAATTTCTCACTTTATTTTGAAAACAATAGAAATGTTTAAAGTTTTGAATCCGTCGAAATCACACCACTGTATTTTCGTCTTCTAGCGCTAGCATAATGAATCTCTGTAATACTTGCCAGTTTATCCGGATTATCACTTGCTAGAGTGTTTGGTGCTACACTTTTCCAGCGTGTATCCGTTCATGACATGACCGTATCCAATGAAGTTCGTATTCCAGCCACTTAGTCATCGCCTTTGGGTCCACGAAAACACACCGTTGGAAGCGGAATCTCATCAGGCCGTCCATTCAAAACAAAGTCAATAATGTCCGCAGCCTTTGGCGGATCATTGGCCTGCCTCTGCCTCCCTGTTCCCGGATGAGGTTGCCTGGGCGCTAAAGTGCTCCCAAAGCGCGCCAAAGTGTGCTCAGATGATGAGAGATTTTAATGACATTCCGCGGAGGTTTGTGTCCCGTTCTGACCTTCCATGAAAGTGATCGCCCAGTGAGCCGGTTTTATAGGACTTCATCTCGCTTCATCAACACGAGGTGGTTCTTAAAAGCATACTCACCTTACGTAGAGAGAGAGAGAGAGAGAGAGAGAGAGAGAGAGAGATCGTCGAGGGCCTCTCTTTTCTATTGGATAAAAGTAACTAACGTTGAATTTTCTTCTCTCTTTATCTCCATCCTAACAACGGTTGGGTATCAAGTACAGTATAGGTACTAGCTCTTTGGTTACTCGCCGCAGAGTAAGGGTGTGGCAGGTTGAACTTCTTCGGAATAAGGTATACCAGGAACTCCTTTGTGCAACTGTACATAATGCGCTAATTAGGCAATCTAATTTTTAAGAACGCAGTCTGGTCCTTGGCTCGAACACGGTACTAAAGCGTTGCCAATTAGATGAGAGAGAGAGAGAGAGAGAGAGAGAGAGAGAGAGAGAGAGAGAGAGAGAGAGAGAGAGAGAGAGAGAGAGAATTTTTATCTCTTAAAGAGGTACCTCGGAATAACATTAATGTCTAAGCAAGCGCGTTCATATACAGTACATATGCTTGAGAGAGAGACTTTCATCTGGCCCGAATTCTATGATGACGGTACGTGTGATGTCCATTGGTAAGCGAGCTTTCTGCCTAATAAGATCATACGAGAGTGCTGCTGCTTCCAAGTTCCTCCTCCAAAAGCGACCTCTTGACCTTTGTAATTAACTTTAAACATCTTTCCCCCTAATCCCCGGCTCGAGTCGACCAGATTTGTCTTTTATATTCAGGGTTATCATCCGCTGCAATCAAGTTTTCCCTATTTGTTTTTAATCCTATTCACTCGTCCCCTTCTCTCTTTTTTATTTTTCCTTTTTTTTGTGATAATTTTCCTTATTATTTTACTTTCTTTCACCCCACATCATTGGGTTCCTCCTTTATTTAAGAGTTGCATTTTTTACCTTTATATCCTCAATGGAACCAAGGCTTTTTAAAACTTTTAAAGGCAGCTCATGATTAACAGAGGCAAAGGCCAGTGACAATGCCCTATTTAGTAGGACAATGTCTTAGACACACATATATATATATACATGATCAGCGCCAGGACCCACTTATGTGGGTCCTGATCAGCGCTAAAGACCCCTTTCCACCCAAGCTAGGGCCAGGTAGGGCCATATAATGGCTGTTGATGACTCAGCAAGTAGAATAATAGGTTCACAAGGATGGTTGAAGAAATTGCAACAAACTATCGAGTTTGATTGAGGCTAAAACCCCATTTTCAATAGGCCACCTCAACCCTGTTATGATGACTAGATCATCTATAAATCTTGTATGAAAAACCTGACCATATTGAAATTTAAGAAGTTGGGCAGGTTAGTGTGGCCAGATTATTCCGAAGGTACACACCAGGTACCTTTTCTGTAACTAATTTGTCCCACTACAAAGTATTATGTTACACTTTCACCCAAGTGTTACTATAATTAACTAAAAGGTTTTCATATACTTTCAATTTTTACAATTATTAACTATAATTTTATGTGCGTGTGTGTATGTAAGTTTCTCATTGAAGGCATTAAAGGAAAGGAGAAATGAAAAAAAAGAAAACGATATTTTGTTTCTTACTTTACCTCTTGTATTTCTGTAGCGCTATTTTTGGAGAATATAATTGAATATAAATATTCAATAATGGGCAATCAAACAAACTATAAATAAATTGCCCTCATATACTTTAGTAGACTATGCAAGAAGGCAGTGAGGTGATAACTGAGAGGCGAGATGAATGCAACTAAACTTTATTAAACAATCATCGAGTTTTCATGCAGCGCCTTGTGAGCAAGAATGTCACAAAAATTCAAACATGAAAAAACTTGTGCTAGCCTGAAATAACAAGACGGTCCATTAACAGTGCAAGGAAGAGTGAATGATAAGTTAAAAAATCAAAACCGTTACAGTGTAGGAGCAAGTATGAAACACGTGAGGTACATGGGTCCTCTCTGAAAATGACATACATGTGAAATAGGGCACGCGCCATATGGCGCGCATGCTCTAAAGAGGCCTACTGTAGGCGGGTCATCTGGCAGGAGATATGCAGGTTTTAGGTGATCAATTGAGACCCTGCCTTTTTTGCCATGAATGTTGATGCAGAAAGCCTTCGGTGTACGGCGGATTAGGAGTCAAGGGCCCGTGTAAGGGGGTGTTAGCGATTTCTTGCTGGTGTTGTTGCGCAGGAAAACGTGCATTGCCGAATGCAGATCTGTCGGTGTGTGTTGCTTAGCTAAAGATTTGTAAGTCTGGCGGCATGGAGCAAATTTTCCCACAGTGTGACATAGGCGCTGGAGATTGTCGGAGGAGGCGGCAAACAAAAAAATTCAGCAGGGACGACCAACGGGTCGCCATTTACCATTTTAGACGCTGAGATATTCAGGGCGTCTTTAGAAGTGGTCCTTAGTCCAATGAGAACCCAAAGCTAAGTAAACCAGTTTGAGTCCTTGCTGCAGGACATCAGAGCTGTTTCGAGGGTGTGGTGAAAATGTTCAACCATTCCGTTGGCAGCAGGGTTGTATGCAGTTGCCTGATGTAGGATGATTCCCAGGGGATTTACTAATGATGTACACAATTGAAAGGTGAAAGTGGTACCCCTTTCAGAAGTAATATGCTCAGGGATACTAAACATTGCTATCCATCCTGAGAATAAGGCACATGCACACGAGGCGGACGTTGCAGTTTCGATAAGAATAGCTTCAGGCCAATGAGTGGAGCGGTAACAATGTCCCTGTGATGTAGGTAGGGTGCCTACAACAAAGACGTGAATGTGGGCAAAGCACCAGTAAGGTTAAGGAGAGGTGCCCACTCCTGAATCCATGTGTCGATGTACTTTTGAGGTTTAGCCTGATGCACAGGTGCGGAAACAATCCTTAGCATCCTTAGTAATGCCATGCCAAATGAACTTCGTTTTCAGTAACTGTGCAGTAGAATGACATGAGGGATGTGAGAGGCCACGAATGAAATCAAACGCCTATCAGTGCATGGGAACAGGTATCCATGGTCTAGGTCTACCAGTACAGATATCACAGAGGAGGGTAGTGTTGGAGTCGTCGAGAGGGACATCCTTCCAACAAAGGGATGTCATACATGCTTGGTACTCTGGATCTTTTTGTTGGGCTTCTGCTAAGCCATTGTAATCCAATTCCAAGTGAATGACAGCAAATGTTTTTCTTGATAGGGCATCAGCAACAGGATACATTTTCTGAGGGACATGTTGAAGGGTACAATTGTATTCAGTCATGGCACAGAGATGTTGGCACTGACAGGCAGACCAGGCATTGGACTGTCGAGTGAAGGCATGCATCAGAGGCATGAGGTCCGTGTGAATGACAAAGGGCGTACCTTCCAAGAAGTGGCAAAAGTGACACTCAGCCCAGTGCAATGCCAGCAACTTGCAGTCGAAAGTAAAGTAGCTAGATTCCACCTTGGACAGTTTCCTACTGAAGAAGGCCAATTGGTGGGGCGAGCTGTTGACCACCTGTTCGAGTACTGTCCCAATAGTGACGTTGCTGGCATCAGTAGAGAGAAGATGTGCGTATGACACGGGAAAAGTGAGAGCAGCAGCGGTTGATAGGGAATTCTTTGGGTTGCAGAAGACTGCTTCTTGAAGGGGACCCCACTTCAGGGAGGCGGAGAGGAGGCAAGATTGACAACGATGGCTGGCAGGAAACAGTGATAATAGTTAATCAGGCCCAAGACCTCTTATTCTGCTTTGATGGTCGAGGGAAGTTCTGAACAGCTGCTACCTTTTCAGGCAGTGGGTGGACTCCTTCATGAGTGATGCAGTACCCTAAGAACGATGCTTCTTTGGCACCAAAGGTACATTCGTCGTACCAAATTTCTAGGCCGTTCTGTTGTAGGCGGTTGAGCACGATGCATAGATGACGGAGATGTTCATCTTTGGTGGAAGAGAACACAAGTATGTCATCGATGTAACATACACAGAAAAAGAGGTTCCCTAACATGCTATCCATGAGTCGCTGAAAGATAATTGAAGGTGTATGTACCAAAGGGGTTGGTGATGCCAGTCCTGGGGATGTCTTCTGGGTTTATGGGTGCCTGATAATACCCCTTTAGGAGCGTGGAGAAAACCTTCACTTTGTGCAGGTAGGAGGTCATGTCAGATTGTTTGGGAGGGGGTAGTGATCCAGATCTGTCAGCTTGTTCAGGCACCTGTAATCCCCACACAGATACAGAGAGCCGTCTTTCTTCAGAAAGATGTGTAAGGGAGACAACCATGGGCTTGAGGCCTTTTGGCAAAGGCCCATTGCTTCAATTTCGGCAAACGTTCATTTCGTGGCTGCCAAATGAACCGGTGCCAGAAATAGAATCTGGCAAATACTTGTTCAGGCACCTGTAATCCCCACACAGATGCAGAGAGCCGTCTTTCTTCAGAAAGATGTGTAAGGGAGACAACCATGGGCTTGAGGCCTTTTGGCAAAGGCCCATTGCTTCAATTTCGGCAAACGTTCGTTTCGTGGCTGCCAAATGAACCGGTGCCAGAAACAGAATCTGGCAAATACTGGGAGCCATGCCGTCTTGGTATGGTGATAAATAGCATGTCTGGCGGGAACCGTGGGTGTTTGATTAAGTTCTGGATGGAAAACATCTGGCTATAGTGTGAGGAGGTGAGCATAGGCACCCGCTGATGTGCTGATGTGGAGAGCGAGGTTAGAGGGAGCGGATTGGAGAGATGCCGAAGAGTGCGAATCCATATCGACTAACCGTTGGTGAGCTACATCCATCAGGAGGTGGAAATGTGAGAGGAACTCTGCACCAATGATTAGCAATGTGACCTAGCTACGAGAAATTTCCAACTATATTTGGCGCTTCCAAATGATACTGTGATGGTTTCATAACTGTGGGTGGGTATCGCAGATCCGTTGGCAGCTACCAGGCGGATGTCACAAACTTAGACAGACTACGTTGTGTCCTAGATAGTGGCCTTGCCAGAAGAGAATGGCAAGCCCCTATATCTACCAAAAATCCCATGCTTGTACCTGCATCATGTAAAATGAAAAGATTAGTGACAGGGGAGGCCACCGCTGCAAGCGATGGCCTACTTATATCTTTTTTGGCCGCTGATAATCATTCGCGCATTTCTTCATAGCAGCCACGAATTTGGAGTGGTAGTAGCATAACTGCAGTGGATGGGTGTCAGTAAGTGGCTGGAGAGGTTGTTGGTTGGGGAGTATGTGAAGGGTGGTATATGTGGGTGGTGGGCGGCTTTGTCGCCACTCCGGCACGTTACGGGGTGGGCGTCTGTGTCCTACCGCATTCACGTCAGCATTGGTTGATGTTGAATAGTTGTGCACTTTGTTAGGAGTGGAGGCATTGATGGAGGTCTTGAAGTTGGTGAAGTGGCAGTCCATAAGGTTGTCAACCTTAGCCATCAGGTCCTTTGTGGGCAAAATATCGACATCAGGGTTTGGCAGCACGTAAAGGTTCAGGTAGGCATCACACCCAAAGGGCATAAAGTAAATTCACTTCACGAGGAGAGCTGTCTGTGGCAGGTTGCAGGTGAGCAATACTGTTCATTTCCATGAGGACGAGCGAAGCCTTTTGGTTTCCCAAAGGTTGACGAGAGAACTGAAAACGTTTCGGTAAGCAAGCAGCCAGTTATAGCCAGTACTACTTGAGGAGGAATGATTTGAGTTTGCCATACGTTATTGGTGTGTCTCCTTGCTCGCAAATCCAATCGGAGATTTCTGAGAAAGTGTCCTCGGGGACTGCTGCAAGAACGTAATCTGGTTTGGTGCTTGACTGAGTTACGCCCTTGATGTGAAACTGGACTACAGCACGCTGGGTCCAGGCGAATGCTTTTCCGCTGGCAAAGGATGGTAGTTTTAGGTATGTGTCATTGATAGTAAAGTCAGTGTCGGAAAGCGGCATCATCAAACAGTAAGACACAACAGTGAGGGGAAAGGCAGGAGGGAGCTGGACATCTGGTGGTCACCAACATACGAGTGGGCAGTTCTGTGATAACTGAGAGGTGAGATGAATGCAACTATAATTTATTAAACAATCACCTTGTTTTTATGCAGCGTCTTGCGAGCAAGAACGTCAGAAAAATTCAATTATGAAAAAGCTCGTTCAAGCCTAAAATGACAAGATGGTCTTTTAATAGTGCAGGGAAGAACAAATGATAAGATACAAAATCAAAACCGTTACAGTGTACGAGCTTGTATAAAAGACGTGCAGTAAAAGACCATACCAGGTGTTTGTACCTTCAGATGGAGGTAGTTGACTATGCATAAAACTGATAGGGAAACATGAGGCTCACATGCAAAAGAAAAACACACACACGGTGAAAATGGAAGTATAGTGTGACTCCTAACTAGCTTCGCCTTACTTCTTTAAAAGGAAATTATGATTTTCTGAGGAAGTAAGCGTAACTAGACAGGATTTATTCTATATTTTCATTTCCTTGTGTTTTTACATAGACACGCACATATATACATATATATATATATATATATATATATATATATATATACATATATATATAAGTATATATATATATATATATATATATATATATATATATATATACATATATATATATATATATGATAAATGTTTTACACATTTAGACGTGTTTTTCATATTCAAATAAGCCATATATTTGTGATACATTAATATCTGGATTCTCTTAACTACCTCGGGATCAGAGCCCCAAGCGAAATCACACAAAGACAAGAGCTTGTGACCGGCCGGGAGTCGAACCCTGGATATAAAGTACACACACACACACACACACACACACACACACACACACACATATATATATATATATATATATATGTAATAAAATACCTACTGAAAGCATCTACCAGAAATTTAGATAGAATACCTAGGTTTTTACACACACGCACGCACACATATACAGTATATATATTTACACACACACACACACACACCCACACCCACACACACACACACACACACACACACACACATATATATATATATATATATATATATATATATATATATTTGATAGATTACCTACTGAAAGCACTTAACAGAAATATAAATAGAATACCTAGGTTTGATACAATCAAGCCTCTAGAAGATGAGCACAGAGAAACCTTTGCAATTGAATGTAGGAATCGATTTGCAGTCTTAGACATTAAGATACGAAGAGTAGATAAATTCAATTAAAGAAGAATGGTGTGATATTAAGAACATGTATCAGTCAGTTGGTAATGAAGTTTTGGGACATGTAGTTGTTACAAGGAGAAAACCATGGATATCAAATGATACTTGGGCTACTATCAAAAAAAAAAAAAAAAAAAAAGAAAAAAAAAGAAGAAAAAAAAAAAAAAAAACAGAAATCGATTGTTGAAAGGTTTGAGGGAGTAATGAAAATTACAAAGTTGAGCGTGCTAAGTATTCCAGTATTGATA
>NC_090733.1:104109769-104124769 GCF_036898095.1 Palaemon carinicauda | reverse complement strand
GATTGGTGATGGTGGGAAATTTTCGTCTGATCGTTCGCAGCAAACCAACCTAGTATAGGTGGCCCTGACTAAGTACAGCTTTGCTGATCACGGCGATACACAAACCCTTTCACCACGTTAAGGTATACCAACTCAGAAAAGTATACTGATAACTAAAAATAAAAATAAAACAGCAACAACAATAAAGATAATACTTTTTATATGCATCATAGGAACTAGAGATTTGAGAGGTTTAAAGGCCACTCATGAGAAGCAGGAACAAAGAAGACGGAACAATGCCGTAGAGTTAGAGAATACATACAGTAGGCTACACAAATTCAGCACCCAAGGCCCCTCTCGCCCCAAGCTAGAACCAGGGAGGGCTAGGTAATGGCAGCTGATGACTCAGCAAGTAGATATAAAGACTTCCCAAAAACGCGCAAATCCTTGCTCACAAGGACGGTGAGGTTACAGACACTACAAGAAACTATCGGGCTTGAGCGGTGCTCGAACCCCCAACAAACGGAAGGCGAGTCGAGGACGTTTCCAATTGGATAAGTGTGTTTGTGAAATAATATTACAACAAATGGCAAGTTTTTAATAATCGGTCCATGATGTTTTGTTGATTTTAATTCCTTACATTTTTATTTCCTTTGTAATATTATTTTATTAACTTGAATTTGTGTAATCTGAGATCTGATATGTTATTTTCATACTGATGATATTAATAACTTTCGCCCTCATCTAAACCATAAAAAGAACACCTGTGGAAGAATGTCAATAATATTAGAGGTAGATTGAATATCCTTGAGCTAAGTAGCACCACCTTTGGAAAACCCGGAAATAAAATAAATGATAAAAAATAACATATGTATCAATAAATATTAATCTTACTCATAAGATGAAGTAGATGAAGGGAAAGCAAAGAAAGGGAGAAACAAAGAGATGACTAAGCGGAAACAAAGAAGGAAAAAAGAAGAAAAGAAAGCCTTCCCTGGAGGTTGAGAAGTAACGAAGATAATCCTGATCGTGACTGTGGTACAATTAGCCCAGAAGAAGAAGAAGAAGAAGAAGAAGAAGAAAGGTTCCTATGAAAAACAAAAATATATTTTCTGAGACTCCCGGCTCACTTCCGTCAGGATCGAGCAGGAAGAGAGGACGGGGGAGGAGTTGTGAGAGAAAGGAAAATGAGGAGAAAGAGGAAGAGGAGAGGAAAAGGAGGAGGAAGAGGGAGGGAAATATGAGAAGATGAGGTTGAGCAGTCACGAGACAAAAATCGTATTTTTTCCGCCTTTCGGTGAATTTGCGAAGAGCAATTTATTTGCTTTCGAGCAAGGATGCGAAGACTGCATTTCTCAAAAAAAAAAAAAAAAAAAAGGATTGGTGAATGAAACGCCAAGAAAAAAAAACTGAAAAAAAAACTAAAACAAATGTAAAGACGTGGGAAAGAGAGAAACAAATTGATTACGCAGTGTTATTAATTAATGTCAAGTTTCAAGTTATCTTAAACACCTTTCTTTTAATATCTGGATTCTTTTATTAAATGATGATTTAATGATTAAATACGTACCTCCGCCACACACACACACACACACACACACACACACATATATATATATATATATATATATATATATATATATATATATATATATATATATATATATGTATATATATATATATATATATATATATATATATATATATATATATATATATATATATAAGGAAGAGTGGGCCGTAAAATTCTGATTGAGAAAATAAAGAACGATAGACGAAATGATCGGAGAAGAATAAGTCCAGACGATGGAGAGGGCCTTAAATCCATTACTGTTTTGAAAGGAAATACTAAAGCCACAACCATATTGCGATCCCATAGGTGAAGGCAGGAACAGGCTGATGCTTGAATGTAAAACACACCGATTTCCCGAGACTGTTCAGGGGTGTCTGTAACAATCTCATTGGAAAAAGCATAATCTAAATTCAAACTTCAGCCTTCAACGGCCTGCATCTGGCGAATTGCCACCAATTGGGACTTATATTGCAACCTCGATATGCCATAAATGAATCTATGGAATAAATAATGTGAAAATGGAATGTCGTGGATGTAGTGTATAAAGATAAGCTGTTTTTGAGAGCTATTTCAACTACAACTTGGAGTAAAGTAGGTATTAAAGATGGAAATGAGAATGCTTGGCTTGGTGTACATTTGGTTTCAGATAAGGAAGAGATATTTTTATAGCTATTTTACGATTCTTATACATGACATACCCATGTACTATAAACAAGGGAATCGCATATCCATGTAGTATAAACAAGAGCATGACATACCTATGTAGTATGAACAAGAGAATGACATACTTATGCACTATAAACAAGAGAAGGACATACCCATGTATTATAAACAAGAAAAAGACATACCCATGCACTATAAACAAGAGAATGCTTGCACTATAAATAAGAGAATGTCATACCCTTGCACTATAAACAGGAGAATGGCATACCTATGTACTTTAAACAAGAGAATGACATAACCATGTAATATAAACAAAAGAATGACATACCCATGCACTATAAACAAGAGAACGACATATTCAGGCAATATTATCAAGAGAATGACATGCCCATGCACTATAAACAAGATGCTGATATACCCATGTACTACAGGTAAAAGACTGACATACCCATGTACTATAAACAAGAGAATGACATACCCATGTACTATAAACAAGAGAATGACATACCCATGTACTATAAACAAGAGACTGACATACCCATGTACTATAAACAAGAGAATGACATACCCATGTACTATAAACAAGAGAATGACATACCCATGTACTATAAACAAGAGAATGACATACCCATGTACTGTAAACAAGATGGTGATATATCCATATACTATAAACAAGAGAGTGGCATACCCATAAATAAGAGACTGACATACCCATGAACTATAAACAAGATGCTGATATACCCATGTACTATAAATAAGAACATACCCATGCACTATAAACAACAGGATGACATACCCATATACTATAAACAAGAGAATTCAAAGCTTATTGCTCATATTTATTACTTCCAAACTAAATCAATTTTAAATCCAGTAAAATGCGATATTAAAAGGCGCTTTTAAAAATTACTATTTCTTTCTGCCGTGAATTCAGTTTTGTTGAAATGCCAAAATCATAAGACTGATTTACTTTGCGTCCATTATTTCAATATCACAACATTTTTCAATTCAAACCGTTGGTACTGACGACGCTTAAAGCTCTCATGAATATTCATGACATAATTGAAATTTGCATATTAATGATGCATCATGATTACGAGAATGTACATGTAAAATTTTTAATTCCATACTTTGATTTTTTAGTTTCCGATAAAAGCAGGCCACTAGAATGGGACTTCTTATCTCAACTTAGTTGATGACAATCTTTCTTTTTATGTCAAGATTTACGCTACTTTCCACTTGATAAGGGTAGAAGAGACCTTAACTATAGTAAGAAGCTTTTCTAGAAGGTTACTCCAAAATAAAATCATTGTTCTTTAATTTTGGGTAGTGCCATAGCCTTAGCCTCTGTACTCTGGTCTTCCACTGTCTTGAGTGGTGCCATAGCCTCTGTACTATGGTCTTCCACTGTCTTGGGCTAGAATTCTCTTGCTTGAGGGTAAACGCAGGAACACTATTTTATCCGTTTCCTTATTTCCTATCCTCTCTGGGCTATTTTCGTTGTTGGAACCGTTGGGCTTATAGCATCTTATTCTTCCAACTAGGGTTGTAGCTTATCTAATAATAATAATAATAATAATAATAATAATAAGAGGGAAGAGATATAGTGTACTTTATGTAAGAGTTACGATAATCATGATTCTGTTTTAAGAAATTAGACAAGTAAATTTAAACAAGGGATGGTTTTCTATCAGTTATGCAACTACGTCACAAATACACAAACCACTAAATATCAGATTCAGTCCAATCCTTAAATTCAAATGAAATCCTTCAAGTTAGTATTTAATGTATTCTTATTCTGCGTTTAGTAAAAAACTTTATGAAAAATTGATATAGCAAACCTTACTAGAAACAGATAATCTCAGAATGATTAAATATCAAGAAACAAACTTTAAAAATCTTGAAGTTTATTTCAAATACTAAAATAAAGGCCTTCTACTAACAATTGTGGCATTCTGTAAAACTAACAGATTCCTGGTGCAGTTGTCTTAAGCGATAATTGATCTATTGTAATAATATATCAAATGATTAATAATGTTAATTGGATCTTGCTCTCGTTCCCTAGTATATAAACTTACGGAATATATATAAAAATATATACATCCTTAAGAAGCTGGTCTAGTGTAGAGTAAATAAGTTAATCAGGTATTTTATTTATGTTTTCATATGTGCATTGAAGAGGTGAATAGCCAGCTCTTAAGATGAGTTCCTCTCATATAGGAATAAGTTTGCTATGTAAATTATGTAAGACTTTCGTCGTTAATTTCATTGTAATCTTCACTCAAGTCAGCATACGTAAATTTACAGTATTATTAAAAATTAACTCTTTATATCACATATTTTGTTACGAATATTCAAGAAGTTACTAAATTCATATACAAGCGCTCCCAGTGATGCGTGGAGCAGAAGAGAAACAGCCGTCCTGTGAAAGAGCCAAAGTTAATCCCTCACTCTCTCTCTCGTACCTATGGTGCGTCCTCTCCTAAGTGATTTTATGCACCCCTGTATAACGTGTGATAAAACGTTGCTGCAAATTATCCAGGTGATTTTAAATTTATTGTGTTGTGGTGAGTATTGTTATTGTGTAAATCTTTGTAACTGGCTTAGGGAGAGTTATGTATATATGTGAAGTTAGTAAGTTTATCAGTTAATTTATGTAAGTTCTTTAAGAGTTTAAGCATTATTTCTTTTGTCTTAGTCTAAGGTTTTATTCAGATTCAATATTTCGAGTCGAGTGATTATATTATTTTCAGGGCGTAACATTTTTGTCTTGATCTAAGTTTTGTTCAGAATTAAAATTTCGAATTATTTTTTTTTATGTAAATTCTTTCAAAGTATTCTAATTTATATAGATTATATCTATTTTTGTAAAGAGAGTATTATTTCAATCACCAGTGTTTATTTCATACATGCTCGTGTCCTATTAAGGAATCGAAGAGGTGGTTTTGAATAATTCTTAAGGATAATTACCCAGTTTTGTTATGAGTGTACTTAAGAGACTATTGGATATTCAGTGATTTATATATCGGTGTACGGGAGTTATATAATTGTCTCAGAGTTCGGGTATTAATATTTTCAAATGTAACAGATTTAATGTAAAAACAAACAGGTGAGTTTGGAACTCGAGAGGGGTGTGTAGCTTGCCAGCCGTAATATATGTAATATTATATTTTTGGTTCCCAGACACGGGACTGTAGTATAATATATATATATATATATATATATATATATATATATACATATATATATATATATATATATATATATATATGTATATATATACATATATACATACATATATATATATATATATATATATATATATATATACATATATATGTATATACATATATAAATATCCGTATATTTTCATTGATTGGAAAATATTTCAGGTTCATGTTGATTAATAAATAAACTTATGGAATATATATATATATATATATATATATATATATATATATATATATATATATATATATATATATATATATATATATATACATAGATAAATCTTTATATATTTTCATTGATTGGAAAACATTTCAGGTTCATGTTGGCTAGTAAATAGACTTATGGAATATAAAAAAAATATTTATAAGATCTTCATTGATTGGAAACACTTCAGGTTTACGTTGGACAGTAAATAAACTTACGAATCTATATAAAAATTCTACGTATATTTTCATTGATAGGAAAATATTTTATAGTGTCATAGTAGCCTGAGGCTACTCAATGCTGAAGGTGTTTTTCAAATGAATGTTTAGAAGTGAATACATAACTGTTAAAAACAGATAATTTTTGTTGGAATTAATAAAGGGGAAATACGTAAACTTTATGATAGTTGAAAATAGACTTGGGCATGAGGTATGATTCTTGAAATGTTTGTCTGGTTAAGTGTGTATACGAGAAATATATACGTGGGAGACTCTAGAGGGCGTCTTAGTCCGAGTGGGTCCCGATAAGACGACAATTGAATACAAGACAATACAATCTGGTCGTGTAAGTGTGTCATCTAACATTTCATTTTTACTTTTTGTTTCGAATAAAGAAGAAATCTCTATTTGCTTATTGAAAATGCATTAAAACGCCACGCTGATGATACACAAGCTATTGCATTTACACCGCAATGTTAGATATTCATAGAGCATATTATTATTATTATTATTATTATTATTATTATTATTTGCTAAGTTACAAACCTAGTTGGATGAGCAGGATGCTATAAGCCCAAACGCTACAACAGGGAAAATAGCCCAGTGAGGAAAGAAAACAAGGAAAAATGAAGTTTTAAGAACAGCAACAACACAATGACAAATATTTCCTGTATAAACTAGATAAACTTTAACAAAACAAGAGGAAGAGAAATTAGATAGAATAGTGCCCCGAATGTACCCTGAAGCAAGAGAACTCTAACCCAAGACATTGGAAGACCATGGTACAGAGGCTATGGCACTATCCAAGACTAGAGAACAATGGTCAGAATTTGGGGTGTCCTTCTCCTAGAAGAGCTGCTTACCATAGCTAAAGTCTCTTCTACCCTTGCCAAGAGGAAAGTTGCCACTGAACAATTATAGTGCAATAGTTGATCCCTTAGGTGAAGAAGAATTATTTGGTAATCTCAGTGTTGTCAGGTGTATGAGAACAGGGGAAAATCTGTAAAGAATATGCCAGACGATTCTGTGTATATGTAGGCAAAGGGAAAGTGAGCCGTAACCAGAAAGAAGGATCAATGGTAGCACTGTCTGGTCACCCAAAGGACCCCATAACTCCCTAGCGGTAGTATCTCAACGGGTGGCTGGTGTCCTGACCAACATACTACCTATTAGCGTCCGTATACTCTGTATAAGTATATAATAAAGCAAACAAATAAGACACACAGACTCTCGTATTATAGATTAAGCTCTTTAACAATTCTTGTCCTTAGAAAGTTGAAGAATGTTATGACAGAAGATGGGAAGAATAGTTGACGTGACCCTGAATAGGATGTGAGCTTGACAAAGATCATGCAGATGAAGTTTGGCCTTGTAGAGTCTTGAAGATCTGACATTTGATATTGTTAATAGAGAGAAAAACGCTACGGCAGCCTTTTATATCATTATTATTATTATTATTATTATTATTATTATTATTATTATGAATATGATGATGATGATGATTATTATTATTATTATTATTATTATTATTATTATTATTATTATTAGCTAAGCTACAACCCTAGTTGGTAAAACAGGATGCTATAAAGCCTAGGGGCTCCAACAAGGGAAAATAGCCCAGTGAGGAGAGGAAATATGGATATAAACAAAGTACAAGAGTTAACATTTATAAATGGCAGACATATGTAATGACAAAAAAAGGCCAAGACTTTACTCAGTGAAATATAAACTGCACTGAAATCAATATTAGACAATGTGGAAGAACAACATTCCTTGAAATAGAAAGGGAAACAGACATAGGAGCAGATAATAACGCAAGCAGATAGTAAAAAAAAAATGACAATACCGAATATCTAACACCAGAAAAAAGTATGGTTGAAATATATTCAACGCAATCGCACTAAAAATATTCAAAATACCTTTATGATGATAAAATAAAAAACGAAAATCGAAAGAGAAACAGGCATACGAACAGATAATAAGGCAAGCAGATGGTAAAAATGACAATACAGAATATTCAAGATCATAAAAAAATGGCTGGAATAGATTCAACAACATCGAAATTTAAAATCTTTAGTAAGGACTTTATGAAGATAAATGAAGAAATATAAAGAGTCAAAGTCCATCTCCTTCTTCGCAGGCGACCACTCTCCCTCGCTAATCAAGTGAGCAGCGATTGCTATTAATTTAAAGGATATTAACAGTGAAGTGAGAGCGAGACTCTCAACGTCGCTAAAACTCGATGAAACAATTCATTATCTTCATTACGTTACCTCGAAGGGAGGACATGGAGTAGGAGATGGAGGAAGAGGAGTAGGAGGAGAAAGAGGAGAATAGAGACACACGTCACCCTTCAAGATTACGTGCCAAGGTTTAAAGACAAGAGCATGCAATGCGCAAGAAACAAAGGTTGTTTTCAAAACAATGAGGACCGAAACAAAAGTGTGTAGGTTTAATTGAATCAACAAAGATTTATGCATATTCCGCATGTCAATACGTACATCTGGAGTATGTCCGTATATATATATATATATATATATATATATATATATATATATATATATATATATACATATATATATGTATATATACATATTATATATACATACATACATACTGTATATAAATTTATATATAGTGTGTATATATTGTCATAAGTCAGGGGGTTTAAATTAAATCATTCATGAGAATTTAGACAAGTTCTTGACAGCCGTTACCTGGGTTAGGTAAATGCACAGGAAGTAGGGCGGTGGTTGCCGCCCTATGACCTCATCTCCACGATTCCTGGGTAGTGTGAGAAGCAGTTTGAACAACATCCATTCATTGTTTGATATCTGCTGTCCCAAGCACACGTGTACTGAATCTGTTTCCATGTCAACAGGTACACCGAGGAGAGGAGACGTAAAAGAGTCCAGAACCGGCTGGATGCGGTTGCATTACCCGCTACCCAGAGGGAAGACAAGCCCTCATAACACCCAGCAATGTGTGAGAAATAAGAACAGCTGGGAAGCCAAGAGTAGTTAGTTGCGTTCGACTTTAGGTCAAGCTCAAGTCGTGAGTGGCCAACCAATAGTAAGCCCATTCGCCCAGGTAGGCTTACAGTATGTCAGCCATTGCTGGCATCAATACCAACAAGACGTCCAGTATTATAAGTAATTGCTTTTAACCGTTTCCCCTCCAAGCCTGTTTTCCCCGAGTGTGTCTGTAAATTATAAAGTGAGGCATTGTTATCAATAACTTATGAGCATTTTACTGCAAACTGTTCCAGTAATTTAAAAGTCAGCGAGAGACTTATATTTCCTCTACTATGTAATTACAGAGATTTGGAGTTCTATTGACTATGTCATTAAAGAGATTCATTCATTCACTTTGAAGAAGATTTCTGCTCACGTTTCTGTGAAAATTAACCTTCACAATAAATCCTCTTTACGATGTAAAAGTCGTCTAATTCCCCGCCTCCCATCATTTATTAATTTGTTGCCACACCTAGTGACAATATATATATATATATATATATATATATATATATATATATAGATAGATATACACAGTATATATACATACATACATATATATATATATATATATATATATATATATATATATGTGTATATATATATTTATATATATTCATAATCAAACTTCATAATAAATGCAGCCAATTTTTATCACCACGCTGGCTAGTGCACATTGGTGATGGTGGGAGATTTCCGTCTGATCGCTCACAGCAAACCAATCTAATATGGGTAGCCATGACTAGTACAGCTTTTCTGTTTATGGCGATATGCAAACCCTTTCATCGTGTTATGATACAATACTGTGAAAATGTCATGAATTATATAAAATTAGTAAGTCTTCTTTCCCCCGTTACCACTACATTAAGGGGTCGGTTGCCTGATGCACCCTTTCCAATGCATTCTATCAAAGGCATCCTCTTCCACCAAAACTCTTCTCTCCATGTCATTCTTCACCTTATCTCGCAATCTAATGCCTCCCTCTTGATCTTCTCCTTACAACATTTTCCTCACAAGTCCTCCTTACTTCCTCCCCACCATCCATCCTCAACCCGTGCCTACACTATCTCAGTCACGACAGTCTTATCATTTCTGAAATCTTTACTGCTCCTGCAATTCTTCTTATTTCATCATTTTCCAACCTTTTTAACAGTGATATTCCCAAAATCCACCTCAGCATTCTCATCTCTGTTCTCTCAGATTTTGCTTTCTCTTTTTGTCTCAAGGCCAAAGTTTGTGATCCATCCATTAACATTGGTGTTATTACTGCGCTATAGATCTTGACTCTTAGCTTAATTGGCATTTTCTTATCACATACCATTCCTGCTACCTCCTTCCACTTTCCCCAGGCTGCTTTTATCATATTCTCAACTTTAGCCTCACATCCTCCCTCCTGACTTAAAGTAAATATAGTATGTAGATTGCTCTACCTTATTTTATAATTGCTCTACTTTTGCGTATGGCTATCCTGACCGTACCATCCTTACTGCTCACCATATCTTCAGTCGTAACCACATTTACCCTCAAGCCAGCCCTTTCCAAAGTCTCTTGCCACTCTATAAACCATCTCTGTAATTCTTCCTCATTTTCAGCAGTAATCACTAAATCATCGGCTTATAGCAATTCCCACAACTCTTCATTTCTAATCCCTTCATTTAGCATATCAAAGTTAAATACAAATAAAAGCGGGCTTAATGCTGACCCGTGGTGTAATCCAACACTAACTTCAAAGGTTCCTGTTTTTCCAACAGCTGTTATTACTTATGTCCTTGTTCTTTGTATATCATCTCTACCATTCTAACCTACTTTTCCATGACTTCCTTCCTCAAGCACCAAACCATCACTTTTCTTGGTATTCTGTCATAAGCCTTTCTAAATTTACAAAAGCCCAGAACACCTTCTGGTTTCCCTCAAGTCCCTTTTCCTGTAACTGCCTTACTATAAAGATGGCATCCACAGTCCCTCTCCCCCTTATGAATTCATACTGCTTTTTCCCAATCTTTACAATATCTCTCAATTTTCTATCTAGTACTCTCTCCAAAAACTCTCAAACCATGCTATGATAGTTTAATTCCCACATTTCAAGATGTCATCTTTCTGCTATAATACATAGATACTATTAAACTCTCCTCCCAGCCCTTTCGCATTATTTCCTCCTCGCACATTTCTCTCAATAAATCCAGCATCCATTCTTCCCCCTCTGTAGCAGGGATCTTGACCATTTCAATTTGAAGCTGTGATGAACCTGTTGCTTTACCATTCTTCATTTTATTCAATGTCCGCTTCACTTCACAGTGATTACTGAATTTCCATCACTGTATCTCCATCACTGGCCCCTCCACCCTTTGCGCTTCTCCCAGCTCCTCTTTCTCATTTTCAGTATTCAATAGTTGGTCATAATATTCTCTCCATATCCTCTAAATGTCGTCATCCCTATGCAATGTATTTCCATCTCTATCACTGATGACTACCAGTTGCCCAAAATCCTGTTTGAAATCTTATAGATATCCTTCTCACTGTCCTTTGTTCCTAGGCTTTCATTTAAAATCCATAAGTCATTGCATACATCTATGCCTATAGATATGTTTAGATACGGTAAAATTTTTTAATAATGTATGTGGAAAAAGGAAATCGACAAAAAATACTAGATATCCCCAGAAAATTAACTAAAGCAGTTACTTTGTATTTCATTATTTACAGTTTTATGCATAAGGCATGGGAATTATAAAACTGTATTGATTATTCATAATAATAATAATCACAAAATATGATAATAGCCCAACATTTTAATATATAAACAGACTAATATAAAACTAATTAGATATGCCTTCTGATTTTTTTTAATCATAATATATATAAAACATTTTTCATTGTGGCTTTAGATGGAAACGTAATAATCAATATACCTGTGGTAAATCCATTTGCTCACGCACTTCTAAAAGCTTCTAGGAAGAATGCACATTACTCTATCTGTTTCCTTATTTCCTCTCCTCACTGGGCTATTTTACGAGTATGAGCCCTTGAGTTTATAGCATCTTACTTTTCCAACTAGGGTTGTAGCTTGGTTAATAAAAGAAGAACAGCAACAACAACAAAAACAACAACAACGACAACATAATAATAATAATAATAATAATAATAATAATGATAATAATAATAATAAATGCAACGAACACTTTCCAGGAACAGAGTAAGTACGTGGCAACAATGCAACCATTTTGCAATGCAGGGAAACGTCATGACTGATTCAGCATACTGCAACTACTCACACAAGCACAGTCAACTGTAAAATTCACTGGAGTATTATGAATTTATTTCTCTAACAGTTCATTGCGAAATTCATATGAGAGGCTTACGTCCAGCGCGATATCTCCATGTAAAAGGAAGTTTTATTCGATAATGTTTATCACTTTACTTACATTCATAATTCTTCAAACTATCGGTTATTGTACAACTCTGGTTTTTTTATCATTTGCATTTTTTTTTTGTGTTTGTGATTAAAGTATTCTAAGATGTATAGAAAGATGGTTTGGTTCATTGAAGAAAGCAAAGAAATTAAAGTATGCTAGTAATAATGATAATACTAAAATCAATAATGCTAAGAGTAATAATAGTGATATTGATATACATTTATGAAGAATGCGAAGAAAAGAAGAGAGACGGAGGAGATATAAAAATATATAGTAGTAGTAATAATGATATTGATATCAATAATGGTAAGAGTAATAATAATGATAATAATAATTATGATGATAAAAGAAAGGATGTTAATGGTAATGGAGAAGCAAATACTTATTAATATTGTGGCAAGGATTTATCAAAATGGAAGAAATACGTTTTAACATAAGGAATAATGTTGATTTGCTTTCCTATTTTTTGACTATTGCTATTATGAGTGATCTATAATAATGATGATACCGTAAAAGAAATAATAATAATAATAATAATAATAATAATAATAATAATAATAATAATAATAATGATAATAATAATAATAATAATAATAACAATAATAATAATAATAATAATAATAATAATAATAATAATAATAAGTATCAAAATAACAGAAAACACAAAAAATATTCATAATGATAATAATAACAATAATAATAATAATAATAATAATAATAATAATAATGAGGATGGTGATGATAAATCTTAGTGTTAGAGAAAAATGGTAGGTGATGAGTAGGCCTACGCTAAAGGCAGCCTTTGTAAGTAGGCATATAATGATATTGTATTCGAGTTTAAACGATCTCTACAACTTACTGAAAGAATTTTTTCTCTCCTTTTACCATTCGTGAAATTAAGTAAAAATCTTAACTTTTTTTTTAAAGTTTTGAATTATAAATAAGGATTCTGTTATCCATAATTGGGGAGTGCTAACAGATCTTTAAAGCTGATTAATTGCAAAGTTTCATATTTTGGGGAATATTAAAAATGCAAATTAAATTACATATATACTATGAATATTTTGACAGTGACGGAGAAAATGATAGGCATTGTATATGGTGTATTGAGAGAGGAACTGGTAAACAGGAAAATAGTTTATTGAGAGGTTAAGAAAATATAAAATGATTATAATTATGTGAAATTTTATCCATCTCTGATATGATCACAAAACTGGAAGTAAAAAATTGGTCCCCAAAATTGGCTGTAAGAAATTTGCTCCAAAAAACTGACAGATAAATATTTGTTCCCAAGACTGGTGATTCAAGATTTGCTCCAAAAATTGGCAGGCAATAGTAAAAAACTGGCGATATTCAAAACTGATAGTGCTCAAAATTGGCCGTTTTCAAAAATGATATTTTTAAAAATTGACATTTTTAGTAATTGGCTGTTTTGAAAATTTGCGATGTCAAAAGTTGGCATTATCAAAATTGTAAAAAGTAATGATTCTATAAAAGTAATGTTGTGTTTATGAAATCCTTTAATATTTACACAGAAAAAATAATATAAACCTTATCTTATATTAATTATGTTTAGAAAGAAATTAGAACACTTATTACTAAATATATTTACTGTATACCTTTACGAAATAACTATAACATTTATACAACAAAGTAAATTTAAACCGTTACCTAATCTTTACACTTTCAGATTAACTAAACAAAGACATATCATAAAACATATTTAAATGTAGATAGAATAATATTTTTTAAAAAAGATTTACTTACAATTGTTTGAAAATGAATTCCTGAAACCCTTACAGAATATATAAGAATACTTCGTTTGAATAATCCTATAATATTTACTAAACAATAAATTTGTATTTTACCTACTCTTTATACATCCAAATGAAATCATAACGCTCTTGCAAAATATATCTAAATACTTATGAGACTAATCCTCTAATATTCACGAGCGCAAAAAAAGAATTCGCAATACGACCTTCTCTTTATGTTTACAAAGGAAATCCTGACAGTAATCCTCTCAAAAAATGAATGTTTCTGGTATCATTCGTCCAGGATCTGTTATTTCTAAATCTTCTATTTTCAGAACAAATCATTTACCAATCTTATTTTTTGATCGGCGAACCATTTCCGATGATTCGCATTTTTATTTTTCCTTTTCCGGTAATTCTGAAGCATTCCCAGTTTGGTATGTTTCTTGTTATGCAATTAATCCTTTTTGAAAAGCAATTAAAATGGTTTCTCTCAATGTACCTGTTTTCGCTGGGAATAAATTGCAATAATCCTCGTGTGTTTTTTTTTCGTCTGTTTTCTTCCTTGGATTTCAGTTTTCAAATCTTCTATTTCGCGGAGTAATTGTTTTATGATTGGAGTTATCTCGTTATACCATTTTCCATGTCTATATGTTTCTTGTGTATAGATGTCTTGAATTGAACGTTTTACTGCGTGTAATTGAAGTACTCCAGAAGGTATCTAAATAGGTTATTCCCAAGAGGCAAAATTAAACCTAACACCCTCTTCATTACAGAATGAATATTTTCCTTTCGTTAAAATCGAATTTAATGATGAATGTAATTATGAATTTCAGCAACAGGACCCTGCGCCGAGGCTTGAGATGGGGTTTAAAGGTTTAAAGATCGTCTATGAATGGCAGAGGCAAGGGACAGTGACAATGCCCTAACTAGCAGGACAATACTCCAGAGACT
>NC_090733.1:104089769-104104769 GCF_036898095.1 Palaemon carinicauda | reverse complement strand
TACTGTGGTACTGTACGGGAAGATCTGAATGCTAAGGATGGTCAGATTTATAAAAAATCTTATGATGAACTAACTGAATGATGAAGCCTGAGATTAAACTTTAGATCAGGAATAGGAAATTCAAAAGACTTCTTCAGAATAAATTAGTCACCGAAAATCTTAAAAGACTTTCTCAATAAGCCCTTTCTTGTGCAATTGAAGGAGAGACAGACCTAATGTGTATCTCAAAAGTAAATTTCCTTTCTAGAATCACACCTAAAATCTTGAAATAGTCATACAGGGTTAAAGAAACATTATTAATGTTGAGATCTGGATGTTGAGGAGCCACTGTCCTCGACCTACTTACAATCATACTTTGAGTTTGATAAGATTCAACATTAAGCCCCATAATGTTCCCAATACAGTAATTTTAGCTAGATTTCTATTAAAGGATTCAGTAACCCCAGATCTATATTCATATATTGAATACTTTTGACTTTTTCACAAACCTGTAGATCAAAACGTTTGAATTAAGTGAATTAATGATATGGATAGATACACTATAGTAACCGACTTTTTATATCTGACTATCTATCGATACATACAGATAGATGTATATACACAAGTAAACCCAAAATTATACATATATCTATCTATCTATCTATCTATCTATCTATCTATCTAGACATAGAGATAGATCAGTATTTCCTTAACACAAGTGTACCTGAAAATAAACTTGTATAATTCCATTACGCTTTCGATTAATTTCCGCTCTGCCTTCCTACAAACACTCAAAAATCCAGCGTAAGTTTCAACCAGCAATACATAAAAATTCAAATTGCGAATAAAAGATAGAAATAATTTTATTGTCTTTATTATATAGAACCTTGTATTCAGGGCCACCCTGATCTCCATTCCTGAAGACATTTGCAAGCCTAATCCTATTTATGGTAATCATGGAGGAGAAATCATCCACTTCACTCCTTCCACAAATCACCAGCAGCTGTTATGGGTCGGTCCCTAGGAACTTCTACGTTGAAGATTTCTATGTTGTGATTAGACGAAAATTAATGCAAATCAGCTTTCTGCTGTGGCCAAAGCCTCTTTTTTAATTGCACTGTAATATAAACAGCATGGTAAACAAAATGAGATTATGAAAATTAAATTGCCACTTTCTCTAAAAAGAAAAGTATTTGATTAGACAAAATCATCAGTAGCTTGTAGCCTTACTAAAGTCTTAGCATATAAGTTAGTTACAACTCAAAGAGCTATTTAAATAAAACGAGGGAAATAACACTAAGAGACAGAAAAAGAGCAACATGGATAATAGAGCAAACTAAAGTAGAGGATATTCTATCATCATGTAACATAAAGAAATGGGGATAGCCAGGACACATAGTGAGAAATACAGATAATATATGGACATTAAGAAAAAGACAGAATGGGTCCCTAGAGATTGCAAAGAAAGCAGGGCAGGGGGGAGAAGACGATGGATCGACGAGTTAAGAAAATTTGGGGATATAGACTGGCATAGAAAGACCATAAACATACGCGTGTAGAAGGACATGTCTGAGGTCTTTGTCACGCAGTGGACTAGCAACATCTGATGATGATGATCATGATGGTATACATACTGTATATGTATATATTGTACATGTATGTGTATATAAACACAAATACGTATATGGGTTATATCTATAAGGGGTGCCAACATAGTTGTCATGAAATATTTGAAGTGGCCATATGAAGTGCATAATAAGTTGTGGATTTATGTGTTTGCTTTAATCATCCTTCAGTTAGAAATTTACGAATTAAGTTCATTTGAAGCCATCTCCATTACAAGAAACGACTAGATTACAAAATACATCTGTAGTAATCTCTGTGAAAACTAATTATGAATATGGTAGGTTGTGAGACAACTTTCGAAATCTTATTACCGTTATTCTCATTATTAATATCACTAGCCATTATGGAAAGCTAATTTGAAAAGCCAAACAGCTAGAAGTTAAAGGCACCCAGTACGTTAAATGAATGGAGAAGTAATATATATCTATATAAATAGTAATCTTAAACAGAGAGATAACATATAACTATGAAATGATATTTATGTCAACCTGCTCATAAGAAAAGCATTTGCTTAAAAACTCAATTTCGGGAAGATTCACCCACAAATCTGAATTTCTGTAATTTCAAAGATTCAATTCTTTGATCAAGAGGATTCATCCACAATTTGGTCACAGTGGAAATGTAACTTCTAGAATACTGTGTAGTATTGATCTTCATGGAAAATAAATACAAGAATGTTAGAATTAATTGCATATTTTGAACTAAATATTAGATTGTGTAGTCTGGGAGCATTAGAATGCAAAGGGTTATAAGAATTATGAAAACCTTATAAATAATGCGTAAAGAGGCACCGGGTAACTGAACGAAAATGGCAGAAATTAATGTCCAGATCAGTGATGAGGAATTTTATAAACAGTAATTATTTACCACACGTTGAAAAGAGTCAGATTCAAAAGTCTAGACAGGAGGCCAATGTTCGAACCGAGATGGAATAAGGTTCGAACAATGACAGAATGAATGAATGAAAACAAATACTGTAATCAGGATACACACCAACATGAAATTCTTAGCCTATTCATAAGCAAGAGGTAAGCCCCAGTATGCTTATGCAAGTGTAATCAAGAAAGGTTCATCATCATCAGCCGTTACTAGACCACTGTAGGATAAAGGCCTCAGATATTTTCTTCCACTCCCGTCTGTTTGAGGTCTTCCCATGCCATTCTATTTACATATATATTAAATTTAATTGAACATCCACAAATATCTATAATGATTTCCATTTTACATCAAAATTTTTATCTGGATGCGATGTGATTTACATCCCTATCCAAAATCATGCGATGTTTATTCTCAACCAACCGATACCTAGACCGTGCCCTCTCCCTCACACCATTTTCAACTTCGCTGTTTCTCTCGTAATAATTCATTGCTCTTCATAGGATGGTGAAAAGAAGCTCTTATGATACGACATTTTCTACGAAATAAACCCAGTTAACCGGACAGTTCCATCCAATTCTTTATAGTCATAAAGCTTGTGAAGAATTTCTCCATCCGAAGAGAAATTAGATAGACGGACGGAAGATCATAGAAAGTTGACGATGAAGTTGATGGTGTTGATTATGACCTTTCCATCCATCTTTATGATTTGACTAGTTTTAAAGTCTGCTGTGCCTTCATCACCATCGCCATCACCCTCATCACCATCATTCATAATGTCCACAACCTTTCTTTTCTAGAGAGCTGTCACTTTCCCACCACACTTGGGGCCTAAACACCTCTCCTCACTTGGCTCATAGCCAGAAGCTGTCAAATCTGTTTACCTGTTTCTTTCTCTACTACTTCTTTACGTCTTTTCTTTTGAAATTCCGTTCCTCTGGTGCGTGCGTTTTGTGTTAAATAACTGTTTATCTGTTATACACATTTTCATACCAGCCTTTGCTTTTTCTTTTGCTTAATATTCTTCTACTTCCATTTTACCTTCCTCCAACTAAAGGAAAAACTCATTGCTATCACTTAAAAAAATTCAGCTTTATGTTAAGGAATATGTTATTTCATCCTTTTTCTCAAACTTGATAGTTTCCATTTCCTTTCCAGTTTTCCCAGTTAAAGCCAAAACTGTTTTCAGTCACTAATCTAAAACACAAGCTTCTGCTCATATTTTTTTTCTTTCCTCTTTAGCTTCCTCACGGTAAAGCTAAAACTCAACTCTATCGCATACACTCAGACATAATCTTTTACTCCAAAGGGAAGTTTTTACTCCTTCTTTGACCTCTCTCTCTACTTATTGTCCTTCTTCCTTCCCGAGTTCTTCCACGAATCTGGACTTGCTGCTACTCTCCCTTTTCTCTAACTGACTCCCGGACACCTCCTTAGGGGTCAGTTGGGCTGTAATTGGGGGTTGTGGTGGCCCATTGGAAACATCACTGACTGGTGATCTGCTGGACAGGGATTCTAGACCCACTCAAGCTCGATAGTTTTATGTAGTGTTTGCAACCTCACAATCCTTGTGAGTTAAGGGTGGAGGTTTTTGGTGAGCCTATAGCTTTACTTGCTGAGTCCTAATCAACCATATTCTGGCCCTCCCTGGTCCTAGCTTAAGTGGAGAGGGGTCTTGGGCGCTGATCATAAGGATATATGGTCAGTCTCTAGGGCATTACCCTGCTAGGACGTTGTTACTTTTCCTTACCGCTACCATTCATAAGTGGCCTTTAAACCTGTGACATATTTTACAGTAAGGGATATGTCAGACTAATTGATTCTTGTCTCTAATGAAAAAGAGAAATAGAAATCGTGGAGAAGCACCTTGCCGTGGTAGATAATAAATAAAAGCACAAAGATTAACGAAGAAAAGAATTTATGTTTGAATCTTTTGATATCGTTGAAAATTATTACTTGCATCTAGGTCTCTACCCCCACATCTTTATGCATACATACATACATACATACACACACACACACTATATATATATGTATATATATATATATATATATATATATATATATATATGTATATATATATATATATATATATATATATATTTATACATATACATATATATACGCATATATATATATATATATATATATATATATATATATATATATATATATATACTGTGTATATATTCTGCATATAAAGTAGAACTTACAGGAATAGTTGATAGGTGATGCTCATATGTTATAAACCACAAGCAATTTATACATGTATACAAAAATCTCTACATAAATAAGACAAAGTATATAATACTGTTTCAAAAAGGTGTTATCAGTTTAAAAATCGTAATTGCATTACATTCTCAAAAAATTTGGTTAGTTTTGTTTGGCAAATAAGACAAGGAATTCTAATACATTCAAAGTTTCATAATCCATTAACTTAGCTAAGATCAACATCTTCAAAGGAAAACTAAGACAAGTTTTAAGTTGAAGTAGTTTGGGAAAGGTCTGGCCAAGAGAGTCAATTGAGAGATGAATTGATTGATCAAGTTTGGTAAGTATGCAGTTATTGCTTCTTGAGCCGACCAAATTGGTTCTTACTAGTATTATTCTCTCTAATAGTGTACCCGAGCCGTCAAAATGACGTGTAAATATTTAGATAGATATGCACAGACACGCACACGCACACCTACAAACACACATTCGACCGTTCCCACTCCGCTCCCCCTTTCCTAACTACAACCCGATGATTCGGGTTCCCGTATCTACCTCTCCGGGTACCTTCTACTCCCCCTCCCCACTGATCGTAACAGGAAATATATATATATATATATATATATATATATATATATATATATACGTATATATATGTATATATATATATATATACAGTATATATATATATATATATATATATATATATATATATACATATATATATATATACTGTATATATGTTTATATTTATATTTATATATACATATATATATATATATGTATATATATGTATATATGTATATATATATATATATATATATATATATTGTGAATACACATAGACAAATATATATAAGTATATATATATATATATATATATATATATACATATATATATATATATATATACATTGTGACGGGCCGAGAGAGGAGTTGTGAAATCAAAGGCAGATTGGAAACGACTGAGTTATATTGTTGTGGAACACTCTCCTTATATACAAAACCTCAAGACAACAGGACATGACAAGTTCACAAGACAGACAAAATCACAGAGGAAAAACCAGACTTGAATTTTCATGTTCGTTTTAGTGCGAGGGAAGAGCGAAGATACAACCATAATATATACAAAAGGAATTATGTACAATTGTGTGAAACACGGTTGGTACATGGCTCCCCACCTAAAAATGACATACTGTACATGTTAAATAGGGCGCCCTGATCTAGAGAGGCGAACTGTAGGCGGGTCATCTGGCAGAAGATAAGCAGGTTTTAGACGATCAATGGAGACCCAGTCTTCTTTGCCCCGAATGTTTAGGAGGAATGCTTTCGGACTGCGTCGGATCACAAGGTAAGGTCCCGTGTAAGGTGGCGTTAACGGTGGCTTGCTGGTGTCGTTGCGCAGGAAGACGTGCGTTGCAGAGTGCAAGACCGTTGGTATGTGATGCTTCGCTGGGGGCTTGTAAGTCTGGCGGCACGGAGTAAATTTTCCCACGACGTGACGTATGCGCTGGAGATCGTCGGAGGAGGTTGTAGAAGGAAAAAACTCGGCAGGGACGACCAACGGGTCGCCATACACCATTTCGGCTGCCGAGACGTCGAGGGCGTCTTTAGGAGTGGTCCTTAGTCCAAGGAGGACTCAGGGAAGCTGAGTAAACCAGTTGCAATCCTTGCAGCGGGACATCAAAGCTGCTTTGAGGGTGCGATGAAAACGTTCAACCATTCCATTGGCAGCGGGGTTGTAGGCCGTTGTGTGATGTAGGGTGATGCCCAGGAGATTCGCTAATGACGTCCATAATTGAGAGGTGAAAGTGGTTCCCCTGTCAGAAGTAATATGCTCAGGGATACCGAATCTTGAAATCCATCCAGAGAGTAAGGCAGATGTACATGAGGCGGACGTTGCAGTTTCCATGGGAATGGCTTCAGGCCAACGAGTGGAGCGGTCGATGACGGTAAACAGGTAACGATGTCCTTGTGATGTGGGTAGGGGGCCTACAACGTCGACATGAATGTGTGCGAAACGACGCTGAGGTTGAGGAAAGGTGCCCACTCCCGAATCCGTGTGTCGATGTACTTTGGAAGTTTGGCAAGAAGTACAGGCACGGACCCAATCCTTAGCATCCTTAGAAATGCCGTGCCAAATGAACTTTGCCTTCAGCAGCTGTGCAGTAGAACGGCACGAGGGATGTGAAAGGCCGTGGATGAAATCAAACACCTGTCGGCGCATGGGAGCAGGAATCCAAGGTCGCGGTCTACCAGTACTGACGTCACAGAGGAGGGTGGTGTTGGAGTTTTCGAGGGGAAAATTCTCCCAACGGAGGGACGTGCAGGATGTCCTACAAGCTTGATACTCTGGATCCTGTCGTTGGGCTTCAGCCAGGGCGTTGTAATCCAATCCCAGTTGAACGGCAGCCAACGTGTTTCTTGACAGGGCATCGGCAACGGGATTCATTTTCCCAGGGACGTATTGGAGGGTGCAATTGTATTCAGCCACGGCGGAGAGATGTCGGCGTTGACGGGCGGACCAGGCGTCAGACTGTCGAGTGAAGGCGTGCACCAGAGGCATGTGGTCTGTGCGAATGACGAAGGGCGTACCTTCTAAGAAATGGCGAAAGTGACGGACAGCCAGGTGCACCGCCAGCAATTCTCGATCGAAGGTAGAATAACCCGATTCTGCCTTGGACAGTTTTCTGCTGAAGAAGGCCAATGGGCGGGGCGAGCCTTTGACCACCTGCTCGAGTACTGCACCAATAGCGACGTCGCTGGCATCGGTGGAGAGAAGGAGAGGGGCGTGTGGGATAGGAAAAGTGAGAGCCGCAGCAGTTGATAGGGCCTTCTTTGCATTGCAGAAGGCCGCTTCTTGAAGGGGACCCCACATCAGGTCCTTTGGCTTGCCCTTGAGGGAGGCGTAGAGGGGAGCAAGAGTGGCGGCAATGGCTGGCAGAAAGCGGTGATAATAGTTGATCATGCCCAAGAATTCCTGCAGAGCTTTGACGGTCGAGGGCGTGGGGAAATTCTGAATGGCTGCTACCTTCTCAGGGAGGGGATGGACTCCTTCAGGAGTGATACGGTGCCCTAAGAACGACACTTCGTTGGCGCCAAAGGTACACTTGTCGTACCGGACTACAAGGCCGTTTTGTTGCAGGCGGTCGAGCACGATGCGCAGGTGACGGAGGTGTTCCTCTTTTGAGGAGGAGAACACAAGTATGTCGTCCACATAACATACACAGAAAGGGAGGTCCCCGAAGATGCCATCCATGAGACGTTGAAACGTTGCCCCAGCATTACGAAGGCCAAAACAGGAGTAATTGAAGGTGTATGTACCAAACGGAGTGGTGATGGCGGTCTTGGGGATGTCTTCTGGGTTCATAGGCACCTGATAATACCCCTTCAGGAGGTCAAGCGTAGAGAAAACCTTTGCTTTGTGCAGGTAGGAGGTTACATCGGCAATGTTTGGGAGGGGGTAGTGATCCGGTTCTGTTTGCATGTTCAGGCGCCTGTAATCCCCGCACGGACGGAGGGAGCCGTCTTTCTTCAGAACGATGTGTAAGGGTGACGACCATGGGCTGGAGGCCTTTTGGCAAAGGCCCATTTTCTCCATTTCGGCGAACGTCTGTTTGGCGGCTGCCAATCGTTCCGGTGCCAGACGTCTGAATTTTGCGAAGACTGGGGGTCCCGTCGTCTTGATATGGTGATAAATACCGTGCTTAGCAGGAACCGTGGGCGTTTGGCGAAGTTCTGGACGGAAAACTTCCGGGTACGACGTGAGGAGGTGGGCGTAGGCATCCGTGGGTGCGCTGATGGGGAGAGCGAGGTTAGAGGGGGCGGGTTGAAGAGGTGTCGACAAGTACGAGTCTGCGTTGACCAATCGTCGGTGGGCGACATCGACCAGAAGGTGGAAATGAGAGAGGAAATCCGCACCGAGGATTGGCATTGTGACGTCAGCAACGAGAAACTTCCAATTGAATTTACCGTTTCCGAACGATAATGTGAGGCTCTCGTAACCGTAGGTGGGTATCGCAGATCCGTTGGCAGCTACCAAGCGGACGTCGGCAGATGTAGACAGACTACGTTGTGCCTTGAAGAGTTTCCTTGGCAAAAGAGAACGACAAGCACCCGTGTCTACCAAAAATCGCACACCCGTTCCTGCATCCTGTAAAAAGAAAAGATTAGAAACATGGGAGGCCACCGCCACAAGCGATGGCCTACTTACACGTTTTTTGGCCACTGACAATCTTTGGCACATTTCTTCGCGGTTGCCCCGAATCTGAAGTGGTAGTAGCAAAACTGCGGTGGATGGGAGGTAGTAAGTGGCTGTAGAAGTCGTTCGTTGGGGCGCGAGCGATTGGTGGGTGGTGGGCGGCTTTGTCGCCGCTTCGGCACGTCACGGGGTAGGCGTGTATGTCCTACGGCATTCATGTCAGCTTCGGTGTACGTTGAATAGGCATCCTCGTCGTCAGGGGTGGAGGCGTTGATGGAGGTCTTGAAGTGGCTGTCCATAAGGGCGTCGGCTTTGGTCATCAAGTCCTTTATGGGTAAACTATCGACATCGGGTATGGCAGCGCGCACAGGTTCAGGTAAACGGCGTATCCAAAGGGCACGGAGTAGGTTCACCTCACGAGGAGAGCCGTCTGCGGCAGGTTGAAGGCGAGCGATACTGGTCATTTCCCTGAGGGCAAGCGAAGCCCTTTGGTCCCCCAACGGTTGTTGCGAGAGCTGAAAAAGCTTTGCTATACGGGCGGCTGGCGACGGCGAGTACTGTTGCAGAAGGTATGATTTGAGGTCGTCATACGCTATTGGGGTGTCTCCTTGTTCACAAAGCCAGTCGGATATTTCTGGGAAGGTGTCCTCGGGTATTGCCGCGAGAACATAATCCGCTTTGGTGGTTGAGCGAGTCACTCCCCTGATACGAAACTGGACTTCTGCGCGCTGAAACCAAGCAAACGCCTCTCCGCTGGCAAACGATGAAAGTTTGAATGGAGAGGCCGTAGCGCCAACTGCCGTAGAGTCCGTCATAGTACCAACGATGGAGGGGCGAGGGGGTGGGGGTGGAAGGCGGTGGAAGCGAGTCGACTTCCGGGGTCACCAATGTGACGGGCCGAGAGAGGAGTTGTGAAATCAAAGGCAGATTGGAAACGACTGAGTTATATTGTTGTGGAACACTCTCCTTATATACAAAACCTCAAGGCAACAGGACATGACAAGTTCACAAGACAGACAAAATCACAGAGGAAAAACCAGACTTGAATTTTCATGTTCGTTTTAGTGCAAGGGAAGAGCGAAGATACAACCATAATATATACAAAAGGAATTATGTACAATTGTGTGAAACACGGTTGGTACAACATCATCATCATCATCTCCTCGTGCATCTATTGACGCAAAGGGCCCATTCGCCAAGGTAGGCTTACAGTATGTCAGCCATTGCTGCATCAATACCAACAAGACGTCCACTACTATAAGTATGTGTAATTGCTTTTAACCGTTTCCCCTCCAAGTTTGTTTTCCCCGAGTGTGTCTGTAAATTATAAAGTGAGGCATTGTTATCAATAACTTATGAGCCTTTTACTGCAAACTGTTCCAGTAATTTAAAAGTCAGCGAGAGACTTATATTTCCTCTACTATGTAATTACAGAGATTTGGAGTTCTATTGACTATGTCATTAAAGAGATCCATTCATTCACCTTGAAGAGGATTTCTGCTCACGTTTCTGTGAAAATTAACGTGCACAATAAATCCTCTTTACGATGTAAAAGTCGTCTAATTCCCCGCCTCCCATCATTTATTAATTTGTTGCCACACCTCGTGACTATATATATATATATATATATATATATATATACATATATATATATATATATATACATATATATATATATATATATATATATATATATATATATATATATATATATATATATATATATATGTATATATTCATAATCAAACTTCATAATAAATGCAGCCAATTTTTATCACCACGCTAGCTAGTGCACATTGGTGATGGTGGGAGATTTCTGCCTGATTGCTCACAGCAAACCAATCTAGTATGGGTAGCCATGACTGATACAGCTTTTCTGTTTATGGCGATATGCAAACCCTTTCATCATGTCATGATACGATACTGTGAAAATGTCATGAATTATGTAAAATCAGTAAGTCTTCTTTCCCCTGTTACCTCTACATTAAGGGGTCGGTTGCCTGATGCCCCCTTTCCAATGCCTTCTATCAAAGGCATCCTCTTCCACCACAACTCTTCTCTTCATATCACTCTTCACCTTATCTCGCAATCTAATTCTATGCCTCCCTCTTGATCTTCTCAACACAACATGTTCCTCACAAGTCCTCCTCACTTCCTCCCCACCATCCATCCTCAACCCGTGCCTACACTATATCAGTCACGACAGTCTTATCATTTCTGAAATCTTTACTGCTCCTGCTATTCCTCTTATTTCATCTTTTTCCAACCTTTTAAGCAGTGATATTCCCATAATCCAACTCAGCATTCTCATATCTGTTCTCTCAGTTTTTGCTTCCTCTTTTCGTCTTAAGGTCAAAGTTTGTGATCCATCCATTAACATTGGTGTTATTACTGCGCTATAGATCTTGAATCTTAGCTTGATTGGCATTTTCTTATCACATACCATTCCTGCTACCTCCTTCCACTTTCCCCAGGCTACTTTTATCCTATTCTCAACTTGAGCCTCAGATCCTCCCTCCTGACTTAAAGTAAATATAGTATGTAAATTGCTCTACCTTATTTTATAACTGCTCTACTTTCGCGTATGGCTATCCTGACCGTACCTTCCTTACTGCTCACCATATCTTCAGTCGTAACCACATTTACCCTTAAGCCAGCCCTTTCCAAAGTCTCTTGCCACTCTATAACCCATCTCTGTAATTCTTTCTCATTTTCAGCAATAATCACTAAATCATCTGCATATAGCAATTCCCATAACTCTTCATTTTTGATCCCTTCATTTAGCATATCAAAGTTAAATACAAATAAAAGCGGGCTTAATGCTGACCCGTGGTGTAATCCAACACTAACTTCAAAGGTTCCTGTTTTTCCAACAGCTGTTATTACCTATGTCCTTGTTCTTTGCATATCATCTCTATCATTCTAACCAACTTCTCCATGACTTCCTTCCTCAAGCACCAAAACATCACTTTTCTTGGTATTCTATCATAAGCCTTTCTAAATTTACAAAAGCCCAGAAGACTTTCTGATTTCCCTCTAGTCCCTTTTCCTGTAACTGCCTTACTATAAAGATGGCATCCACAGTCCCTCTCCCCCTTATGAATTCATATTGCTTTTTCCCAATCTTTACAATATCTCTCAATTTTCTATCTAGTACTCTCTCCAAAAACTCCCAAACCATGCTCTTTTAGTTCAATTCCCACATTTCATGATGTCATCTTTCTGCTATAATACATAGATACTATTAAACTCTCCTCCCAGCCCTTACGCATTATTTCCTCCTCGCACATTTCTCTCAATAAATCCAGCATCCATTCTTCCCCCTCTGTAGCAGGGATCTTGACCATTTCAATTTGAAGCTGTGATGAACCTGTTGCTTTACCATTCTTCATTTTATTCAATGTCCGCTTCACTTCACAGTGATTACTGAATTTCCATCGCTGTATCTCCATCACTGGCCCCTCCACCCTTTGCGCTTCTCCCAGCTCCTCTTTCTCATTTTCAGTATTCAATAGTTGGTCATAATATTCTCTCCATATCCTCTAAATGTCGTTATCTCTATGCAATGTATTTCCATCTCTATCACTGATGACTACCAGTTGCCCAAAATCCTGTCTTTGCTTTTTCATCAAGTTTGAAATCTTATAGATATCCTTTTCTCCGTCCTTTGTTCCTAGCCTTTCATTTAAAATCCATAAATCATTGCATACATCTGTGCCTATAGATGTGTTTAGATACAGTAAAAATGTTTCCTAATGTATGTGGAAAAAAGCAAATCGACAAAGATTACTAGATATCCCCAGAAAATTAACTAAAGCAGTTAGTTTGTATTGATCATTCATAATTACAAAATATGATAATAGCCCAACATTTTAAAAAGGGTGTATTGAAATAAATAGTCATTTCAATATATAAACAGACTAATATAAAACTAAGCAGATATGCCTTCCGAATTTGTTTGTAATCATTATACATATAAAAAATTTTTCACTGTGGCTTTAGATGGAAACGTAATAATCAATATACCTGTGGTAAATCTATTTGCTCATGCACTTCTAAAAGCTTCTAGGAAGAATGCACATTATTCTATCAGTTTCCTTATTTCCTCTCCTCACTGGGCTATTTTACGAGTTGAAGCCCTTGAGTTTATAGCATCTTACTTTTCCAACTAGGGTTGTAGCTTGGTTAATAAAAGAAGAACAGCAACAACAACAAAAACAAAAACAACAAAAACAACAACAACAATAATAATAATAATAATGATAATAATAATAATAATAAATGCATCGAACACTTTCTAGGAACAGAGTAAGTACGTGGCAACAATGCAACCATTTTGCAATGCAGGGAAACGTCATAACTGATTCAACATACTGCAACTACTCACACAAGCACAGTCAACTGCAAAATTCACCGGAGTAATATGAATTTATTTCTCTAACAGTTCATTGCGAAATTCATATTAGAGGCTTACGTCCAACGCGATATCTCTATGTAAAAGGAAGTTTTATTCGATAATGTTTATCATTTTACTTACATTCATAATTCTTCAAACTATCGGTTATTGTACAACTCTGGTTTTTTAATCATTTGCATTTCATTTTTTTGTGTTTGTGACTAAAGTATTCTAAGATGTATAGAAAGATGGTTTGGTTCATTGAAGAAAGCAAAGAAATTAAAGTAATAATGATAATACTAAAATTGATAATGCTAAGAGTAATAATAGTGATATTGATATTCATTTATGAAGAATGCGAAGAAAAGAAGAGAGACGGAGGAGATATGAAAATATACAGTAGTAGTAAGAATGAAAATGATATCAATAATGGTAAGAGTAATAATAATGATAATAATAAATGTGATCATAAAAAAAAATGATGTCAATGGTAATGGAAAAGCAAATCCTCATTAATGTTGTGGCAAGGATTTATCAAAATAGAAGAAATACGCTTTAACATAAGGAATAATGTTGATTGACTTTCCTATTTTTTTACTACTGCTATTATGAGTGATCTATATTAAAAATGATATTAATGATAGCATGATAAACAGTAAAGAGAAATAATAATAATAATAATAATAATAATAATAATAAGTATTAAAATAACAGAAACCACAAAAATATAATACTACTACTACTACTACTACTACTACTACTACTACTACTACTACTACTAATAATAATAATAATAATAATTGATAGGCAGTGTATATGGCGTATTGAGAGAGGAACTGGTAAATAGGAAAACAGTTTATTTTGAAGTTAAAAAAATATAAAATGATTATAATCAAATGAAATTTCATCCATCTCTGATATGCTCCCAAAACTAGAAGTAAAAAATTTGCCCCCAAAATTAGCTGTCAGAAATTTGCTCCAAAAAATTGGCAGAAAAATATTTGTTCCCAAAATTGGTGATTCAATATTTGCTCCAAAAATTGGCAGGAAATGGTAAAAAACTGGCGATATTCAAAACTGATAGTGCTCAAAATTGGCCGTTTTGAAAAATGACATTTTTGAAAAATGACATTATTAGTAATTGGTAGTTTTGAAAATTAGCGATGTCAAAAATTGGCAATATCAAAATTGTAAAAAGTAATGATTCTGTAAAAGTAATGTTGTATTTATGAAATCATTTAATATTTACACAGAAAAAAATATAAACCTTATCTTGTATTAATCATGTTTAGAAAGAAAACAGGACACTTATTATTAAATACATTTACCGTATACCTTTACGAAATATCTATAACGTTCATATAACAAAGTAAATTTAAACCGTTACCTAATCTTTACACTTTCAGATTAACTAAACAAAGACATATCATAAAACATATTTAAATGTAGATAGAATAATATTTTTTAAAAAAGATTTACTTACAATTGTTTGAAAAGGAATTCCTGAAACCCTTACAGAATATATAAGAATACTTCGTTTGAATAATCCTATAATATTTACCAAACAATAAATTTGTATACTACCTACTCTTTATACATCCAAATGAAATCATAACGCTCTTGCAAAATATATCTAAATACTTATGAGACTAATCCTCTAATATTCACGAGCGCAAAAAAAGAATTCGCAATACGACCTTCTCTTTATGTT
>NC_090733.1:104062269-104084769 GCF_036898095.1 Palaemon carinicauda | reverse complement strand
TTGGGAGTGATGAAAGACATTATCCACCTGTTGATTATAATTGCTGTGTGGAACATTGCAAACAGAAGTCGAACATATGTAACATATATGATTTCAAACCCAGTACTTTGACAATCATCATCATCATCATCATCATCTTGTTATTATTATTATTATTGTTATTATTATTATTATTATTATTATTATTATTATTATTATTATTATTATTATTATTATTTTCATTATTATTATTATTATTAGCTAAGCTACAACCCTAGTTGGAAAAGCTGGTTGTTATAAACCTAAGGACTCCAAATAAGAAAAATAGCCCAGTAATGAAAATAAATAAGGAAATAAATAAACTACAAGAGAAGCAATGAACAACTAAAATGGAATATTCTATGAACAGTAACAACATTAAAATAGATCTTTCATATACAAAATATAAAAAGAGACTTATGTCCTCCTGTTCAACATAAAAACATTCGCTGTAATTTTGAACTATTGAAGTTCCACCAATTCAACTACCTTATTAGGAAGATCATTCCACAACTTGATCACAGCTGGGATAAAACTTCTAGAATACTGTGTAATCTTGAGCCTTATGATGGAGAAGGCATGACTATTAGAAGTAACTGCATACTTAGTATTAAGAACAGGATGGTACTGTGGTACTGTCCGGGAAGATCTGAATGCAAAGGATGGTCAGATTTATAAAAAATCTTATGACGAACTAACTGAATGATGAAGCCTGAGATTAAACTTTAGATCAGGAATAAGTAATTCAAAAGACTTTTTTCAGAATAAATTGGTCACCGAAAATTCTAAAAGACTTTCTCAATAAGCCATTTTTTTTGTGCAATTGAAGGAGAGACAGACCTAATGTGTTTCTCAAAAGTAAATTTCCTGTCTAGAATCACACCTAAAATCTTGAAATAGTCACACAGAGTTAAAGAAACATTATTAATGTTGAGATCTGGATGTTGAAGAGCCACTGTCCTCGACCTACTTACAATCATACTTTGAGTTTGATAAGATTCAACTTTATGCCCCATAATTTTCCCATTACAGTAATTTTAGCTAGATTTCTATTAAGGGATTCAGCAACCCCCGATCTACATTCATATACTGAATACTTTTGACTTTTTTCACAAACCTTTAGATCAAAACGTTTGAATTATGTGAATTAATGATATGGATAGATACACTATAGTAACCGACTTTTTATATCTATCTATCGAGATATACAGATAGATGCATATACACAAGTAAACCTAAAATTATACATCTATTTATCTATCTATCTATCTATCTATCTATCTATCTAGATATAGAGGTAGATCAGTATTTCCTTAACACAAGTATACCTGAAAATAAACTTCTATAATTCCATTACGCTTTCGATCAATTTCCGTTCTGCCTTCCTACAGACACTCAAAAATCCAGCGTAAGTTTTAGCCAACAATACATACAAATTCAAATTGCGAATAAAAGATAGAAATCTTTTTTATTGATCGTTATTATATAGAACCTTGTATTCAGGGCCGCCCTGATCTCCATTCCTGAAGACATTTGCAAGCCTAATCCTATTTATGGTAATCATGGAGGAGAAAGCATCCACTTCACTCCTTCCACAAATCACCAGCAGCTGTTATTGGTCGGTCCCTAGGAACTTCTACGTTGAAGATTTCTATGTTGTGATTAGACGAAAATTAATGCAAATCAGCTTTCTGCTGTGGCCAAAGCCTCTTTTTTAATTGCACTGTAATATAAACAGCATGGTAAACAAAATGAGATTATGAAAATTAAATTGCCACTTTCTCTAAAAAGAAAAGTATTTGATTAAATGGCCCTATCAGTATCAAATTAGGCATCAGAAGCTTGGAGCCTTACTAAAGTCTTAGCATATAAGTTAGTTACAACTCAAAGAGCTATTTAAATAAAACGAGGGAAAAAACACTAAGAGACAGAAAAAGAGCAACATGGATAATAGAGCAACCTAAAGTAGAGGATATTCTATCATCTTGTAAGATAAAGAAATGGGAATAGCCAGGACGCATAATGAGAATGACAGATAATAGATGTGCATTATGAATAACAGAATGGGTCCCTAGAGATTGCAAACGAAACATGTCAGGGGAGAGAAGACGATGGATAGACGAGTTAAGAAAATTTGGGGATATAGACTGGCATAGAAATACCATAAACACGCGCGTGTAGAAGGACTTGCCTGAGGCCTTTGTCCTGCAGTGGACTAGCAATAGCTGATGATGATGATGATGATATACAAACTGTATATGTATACATTGTACATGTATGTATATACTGTATATGTATGTATATACACACAAATGCATATATGTTAAAGGGCTGTCAACAAAGCGTTGATGAAATATTTGAAGTGGCCATATGAAGTGCATAATAAGTTGTGGATTTATATGTTTGCTTTAATCACCCTTCAGTTAGAAATTTACGAATTCAGTTAATTTGAAGCCATCTCCATTACAGGAAACGACTAGATAACATAATACATCTGTAGTAATCTCTCTGAAAGCTAATTATGAATATGGTAGGTTGTGAGACAACTTCCGAAATCTTATTACCATTATTCTCATTATTAATATCACTAGCCATTATGGAAACCTAATTAAAAAAGCCAAACAGCTAGAAGTTAAAGGCACCCAGTACGTAAAATGAATGGAGAAGTAATATATATTTATATATATATATACTAATCTTAAACAGATAGATAACATATAACTATGAAATGAGACTTATGTCAACCTGCTTATAAGAAAAGCATTTGCTCATAAACTGAATTTCTGGAAGATTCATCCACAAATCTGAATTTCTGTAATTCAAAAGATTCAATTATTTGATCAAGAGGATTCATCCACAATTTGGTCAGAGTTGAATTGAAACTTCTAGAATACTGTGTAGTATTGATCTTCATGGAAAATAAATGCAAGAATATTAGAATTATTTGTATAATCTGTACTAAATATTGAATTGTGTAGACTCGGAATATTGGATTGCAAAGGCTTATAAGAATTATAAAAACCTTATAAATAATGCGTAAAGAGGCACCGGGTAACTGAATGAAAATGGCAGAAATTAATGTCGAGATCAGCGATAAGGAATCTAATGAACAGTAAGTATTTACCACACGTTAAAAAAAAAGTCAAATACAGAAGTCTAGACAGGAGACCAATGTTCGAACCATGCCAGAATGAATGCATGAAAACAAATAATTAGCATACACGCCAACATGAAATTCTTGGTTTATTCATAAGCAAGAGGGAAGTACTAGTATGCTTAAGCAACTGTAATCAAGAAAGGTTCATCATTGTCATCATCTGTTACTAGACCACTCCAGGACAAAGGCATCAGACATGTCATTCCACTCCCGTTTGTTTATGGTCTTGCTACGCCAATCTATTGCTTATATACTATATTTAATCAAACATTCCCAAATAGCTATAATGGTCCCCATGTTACATAAAAATTATTATCTGGATGCGATGTGATTTACATCGCTATCTTAAAACATCAGATGTTTATTCCCGGCTAACCGTCTCCCTCGGTCTACGTACATACCTAGACCGTGCCTTCTCCCTCACCCCATTTTTAACTTCGCTGTTTCTCTCGTTATAATTCATTGCTCTTCATAGGATGTTGAAAAGAAGCTCTATGATACGATATCTTCTACGAAATAAACGCAGTTAACCGGACAGTTTCCTCTGTTTCTTTATAGCTATAAAGCTTGTGAAGAATTTTTTCATCCGGAGAGAAATTAGATAGACGGAAGGAAGATCATAGAAAGTTGACGATGAAGTTGATGGTGTTGATTATGACCTTTCCATCCATCTTTATGATTTGACTAGTTTTAAATTCTGCTGTGCCTTCATCACCATCGCCATCACCCTCATCACCATCATTCATGATGTCCACAACCTTTCTCTTCTAGAGAGCTGTCACTTCCCCACCACACTTGGGGCCTAAACACCTCTCCTCACTTGGCTCATAGCCAGAAGCCGTCAAATCTGTTTACCTGTTTCTTTCTCTACTACTTCTTTACGTCTTTTCTTTTGAAATTCCGTTCCTCTGCTGCGCGCGTTTAGTGTTAAATAACTGTTTATCTGTTATACACATTTTCATACCAGCCTTTGCTTTTTCTTTTGCTTAATATTCTTCCACTTCCATTTTACCTTCCTCCAACTAAAGGTAAAACGCATTGCTATCACTTCAAAAAAATTCAGCTTTATGTTAAGGAATATGTTATTCCATCCTTTTTCTCAAACTTGATAGTTTCCATTTCCTTTTTAGTTTTCCCAGTTAAAGCCAAAACTGTTTTCAGTCAGTAATCTATTTAAAATACATAAGCTTCTTCTGCTCATAAATTTTTCCATTCCTTTTTAGCTTTCTCATGATAAAGCTAAAACTCAACTCTATCGCTTACACTCAGACATAATCTTTTACTCCAAATGGAAGTTTTTGACTCCTTCTTTGACCTCTCTCCCTACTTATTGTCCTTCTTCCTTCCCGAGTTCTTCCACGTATCTGGACTTGCTGCTACTCTCCTTTTTCTCTAACTGACTGACGGACACCTCCTTAGGGGTCAGTTGGGTTGTAATTGGGGGTGTGGTGGCCCATTGGAAACATCACTGACTGGTGATCTGCTGGACAGGGATTCTAGTCCCACTCAAGCTCGATAGTTTTATGTAGTGTCTGCAACCTCACAATCCTTGTGAGTTAAGGGTGGAGGTTTTTGGAGAGCCTATAGCTTTACCTGCTGAGTCCTAATCAACCATAGTCTGGCCATCCCTGGTCCTAGCTTAAGTGGAGAGGGGGCTTGGGCGCTGATCATAAGGATATATGGTCAGTCGCAAGGGCATTACCCTGCTAGGACGTTGTTACTTTTCCTTGCCGCTACCATTCATAAGTGGCCTTTAAACTTGTGACATATTTTACAGTAAGGGATATGTCAGACTAATTGATTCTTGTCTCTAATGAAAAAGAGAAATAGAAATCATGGAGAAGCACCTTGCCCTGGTAGATAATAAATAAAAGCACAAAGATTAACGAAGAAAAGAATTTATGTTTGAATCTTTTGATATCGTTGAAAATTATTACTTGCATCTCGGTCTCCACCCCCACATCTTTATGCATACATACATACATACATACATACATACACACACACTATGCATATATACATATATATACATATACATATATATATATATATATATATATATATATATACTGTGTATATATTCTGTATATATTCTGTATATAAAGTAAAACTTACAGGAATAGTTGATAGGTGATGCTCATATGTAATAAACCACAAGCAATTTATAAATGTATACAAAAATCTCTACATAAATAAGGCAAAGTATATAATCCTGTTTCAAAAAGGTGTTATCAGTTTAAAAATCGTAACTGCATTATATTCTCAAAAAATGTCGTTAGTTTTGTTTGGCAAATAAGACAAGGAATTCTAATATATTCAAAGTTTCATAATCTATTAACTTAGCTAAGATCAACATCTTCAAGGGAAAACTAAGACAAGTTTTAAGTTGAAGTAGTTTGGGAAAGGTCTGGCCAAGAGAGTCATTTGAGAGATGAATTGATTGATCAAGTTCGGTAAGTATGCAGTTATTGCTTCTTGAGCAGACCAAATTGGTTCTTACTAATATTATCCTCTCTAATAGTGTACCCGAGCCGTCAAAATGACGTGTAAATATTTAGATAGATATGCACAGACACGCACACGCACACCCTTCCCACCAAGCTCCCCCTTTCCTAACTACAACCCGATGATTCGGGTTCGCGAATCTACCTCTCAGGGTACCTCCTACTCCCTCTCCCCATTGATCGTGACAAGAAATATATATATATATATATATATATATATATATATATATATATATACATATATATATATATATATATATATATATATACATACATATATACATATATATATATATATATATATATACATCATCATCATCATCATCTCCTCCTACGCCTATTGATGCAAAAGGCCTCTGTTAGATTTCGCCAGACTTCTCTACCTTGAGCTATTAATTCAATACTTCTCCATTCATCATTTCCTATTTTGCGCTTCATAGCCCTCAGCCATGTAGGCCTGGGTCTTCAAAATCTTCTAGTCCCTTGTGGAGCCCAGCTGAACGTTTGGTAAACTAATCTCTCTTGGGGAATACGAAGAGCATGCTCAAACCATCTCCATCTACACCTCATCATGATCTCATCCACATATGGCACTCGAGTAATCTCTCTTATAGTTTCATTTCTAATCCTGCCCTGCCATATAATTCCCATTACCCTTCTGAGGGTTTTGTTCTCAAATCTACTAAATCTATTGGAGATTTTCATTGTCATACCATGACTCATGTCCATAAGTAAAACCGATCTCACTAAACTGGTATATGGTCTGACTTTTATTTGTAATTTCAGGCGATTTGATTTCCAAATTTTACTTAACCTAGACATTGTCTGATTTGCTTTTTCCAATCTTTCTCTAAACTCTAATTCTAAAGACCCTGTATTGGAGATCATAGTTCCTAAATACTTAAATGATTCTACCTCATTAATTTTTTTCTCCTTCCAATGATATTTCATCTACCATTGCATAAACAGTTCTCATCATCTCGGTCTTTCTTCTATTTATCCTCAGCCCAAACTCGTGTGATATTTCATGCATTCTGGCAAGCAAGCATTGCAAATCCTGTGGTGTTCTGCTAACAAGGACAGCATTATTAGCATACTCTAGGTCTGCTAAATTCCTATCACCAATCCAGTCCAATCCTTCTCCACCATCTCTGACTGTTCTACGCATTACAAAATCCACGAGGAGGATAATCTCCGCTGTTTACTGGAAGTTCATTTGATAAGATCCATTAACATAAACTTTGCACTTGCTACGCTCATGAACAGACTTAATCAAATTTACATATTTAAGAGGAATTCCACAATAACGCAGGACTCTCCACAAAATTGGCCGGGGCACACTATCAAAGACTTTTTCATAGTCCACAAAAGTGGATTTCTATATTCTACGCATTGCTGTACTACATGTCTCAAAAGGAAAATTTGGTCAGTGAAACTTCTACCTTTTCTAAATCCTGCTTGTTCATCACTCAGCTTTTCATCAATATTTCTCTCCAGTCTCTTTAGATTAAGCATACTACATATTTTCATAACAACTGACGTAAGTGGTTTGCCTCTGTAATTATTGCAATGTCAGGTCTCCTTTTTTTTGCTATTTTCACCAACACTCCTAACTCCCATTCATCAGGTTTTGCCTGTTCAGGCCACATTCTACAAAATAATCTGGTAAATATTCTGGGACTCACTTCATTTTCGGCCAGTATCATCTCGGCAATTATTACATCGTATCCAGGAGCTTTCCGTCTCTTTAGTTTTTTGATAGATACGACTTCAAACACACTGAATTCATTTATAGGAACATCAAGGTCTTCATCAGCTTTAGGTATGTCAATAAAATTAACCTTTCATATCTCCCATTCATGACCTCACTAAAGTGTTCCATCTAACGTTGTCTTTCTTCATCTACTGTTGTTATAAAAGATCCATCTCTCTTTTTGATGGGTATATGCTTCTTCTCCTTTGCCCGAGTAGAGATTTCATTAATAATTCTACGAGCAATTCTTACACCATAGCCACTTCCTGAATTCATAGCTTTGTCAGCCTCATCTGCTTTACTGTCTAAAAAAATAAAATGATCAATACTGCCATCACCTTCTTTATTTGGTAGCTTTCAACATAACTTTTGACGTCTTATGCCTATCGGCAATTTTTATTATGTAAAATTAATAAGAATTAATAAAAATTATCATAAGTAGATTATTGGGAGGATATACTCCTAGGATCAGCCCAACTAGCTCTAAAATCAAACTAATCACCGATCATAAAACCATGTAAAAGACCTCATTACTAATATAACCTACCAATCAAAGAAAATAGAACTGTATAAAAGACCTTAGTACTATAATATATAGATACTATTAAACTCTCCTCCCAACCCTTACGCATTATTTCCTCCTCGCGCATTTCTCTTAATAAATCCAGCATCCATTCTTCCCCCTCTGTAGCAGGGATCTTGACCATTTCAATTTGAAGCTGTGATGAACCTGTTGCTTTACCATTCTTCATTTTATCCAATGTCCGCTTCACTTCACAGTGATTACTGAATTTCCATCACTGTATCTCCATCACTGGCCCCTCCACCCTTTGTGCTTCTCCCAGCACCTCTTTCTCATTTTCAGTATTCAATAGTTGCTCATAATATTCTCTCCATATCCTCTAAATGTCGTCATCCCTATGCAATGTATTTCTATCTCTATCACTGATGACTACCAGTTGCCCAAAATCCTGTCTTTGCTTTTTCATCAAGTTTGAAATCTTATAGATATCCTTTTCTCCGTCCTTTGTTCTTAGACTTTCATTTAAAATCCATAAGTCATTGCATACATGTATGCCTATAGATATGTTTAGATACGGTAAAAATATTTGATAATGTATGAGGAAAAAAGGAAATCGACAAAGAATACTAGATATCCCCCGGAAATTAACTAAAGCAGTTAGATGATTATTCATAATAATAATTACAAAATATGATAATAGCCCAACATTTTACAAAGTGTGTATTGAAATAAATAGTCATTTCAATATATAAACAGACTAATATAAAATCAAGCAGATATGCCTTCCAAATTTATTTCTAATCATAATACATATAAAACATTTTTCACTGTGGCTTTAGATGGAAACGTAATAATCAATATATCTGGTGTAAATCCATTTGCTCACGCACTTCTAAAAGCTTCTAGGAAGAATGCACATTATTCTATCTGTTTCCTTATTTCCTCTCCTCACTGGGCTATTTTACGTGTTGGAGCCCTTGAGTTTATAGCATCTTACTTTTCCAACTAGGGTTGTAACTTGGTTAATAAAAGAAGAACAGCAACAACAACAAAAACAACATATTAATAATAATAATAATAATAATAATAATAATAATAATAATAATAATAATAATAATAATAATAATAAATGCAACGAACATTTTCTAGGAACAGAGTAAGTACGTGGTAACAATGCAACCATTTTGCAATGCAGGGAAACGTCATGACTGATTCAGCATACTGCAACTACTCACACAAGCACAGTCAACTGCAAAATTCACCGGAGTAATATGAATTCATTTCTCTAACAGTTCATTGCGAAATTCATATTAGAGGCTTACGTCCAACGCGATATCTTTATGTAAAAAGGAATTTTTATTCGATAATGTTTATCATTTTACTTACATTCATAATTCTTCAAACTATTTTTCATCATTTGCATTTTATTTTTTTTGTGTTTGTGACTAAAGTATTCTAAGATGTAAAGAAAGATGGTTTGGTTCATTGAAGAAAGCAAAGAAATTAAAGTATGCTAGTAATAATGATAATATTAAAATTAATAATGCTAAGAGTAATAATAGTGATATTGATATTCATTTATGAAGAATGCGAAGAAAAGTTGAGAGACGGAGGAGATATAAAAATATACAGTAGTAGTAATAATGGTAATGATATCAATAATGATAAGAGTAATAATAATGATAATAATAATTATGATCATAATAAAAATGATGTCAATGGTAATGGAAAAGCAAATCCTCATTAATGTTGTGGCAAGGATTTATCAAAATAGAAGAAATACGTTTTAACATAAGGAATAATGTTGATTTATTTTCCTATTCTTTTACTATTTCTATTATGAGTGATCTATATAATAATGATATTAATGATAGCATGATAAACAGTAAAGAAAAATAATAATAATAATAATAATAATAATAATAATAATAATAATAAGTATTAGAATAACAGAAACCACAATAATAATAATAATAATAATAATAATAATAATAATAATAATAATAATAATAATAATTGATAGGCAGTGTATCCGGCGTATTGAGAGAGGAACTGGTAAGAAGGAAAACAGTTTATTTTGAAGTTAAAAAAAAATATAAAATGATTTTAATTAAATGAAATTTCATCCATCTCTGATATGCTCCCAAAACTGGAAGTAGAAAATTTGCACCAAAAATTAGCTGTCAGAAATTTGCTCCAAAAAATTGGCAGATAAATATTTGTTTCCAAAATTGGTGATTCAATATTTGCTCCAAAAATTGGCAGGCAATGGTAAACAACTGGCGATATTCAAAACTGATAGTGCTCAAATTTGGCTGTTTTCAAAAATGATATTTTTGAAAATTGACACTTTTAGTAATTGGCAGTTTTGAAAATTAGCGATGTCCAAAGTTGGCAATATCAAAATTGTAAAAAGTAATGATTTTGTAAAAGAAATGTGTTAATGAAATCCTTTAATATTTACACAGATAAAAAAATATAAACCTTATCTTCTATTGATTATGTTTGGAAAGAAATCAGAACACTTATTATTAAATATATTTTCTGTATACCTTTACGAAATATCTATAACATTCATACAACAAAGTAAATTTAAACCGTTACCTAATCTTTACACTTTCAGATTAACTAAACAAAGACATGTCATAAAACATATTCAAATGTAGATAAAATAATACTTTTTAAAAAATATTTACTTACAATTATTTGAAAATGAATTCCTGAAACCCTTACAGAATATATAAGAATACTTCGTTTGAATAATCCTATAATATTTACTAAACGATAAATTTGTATTTTACCTACTCTTTATACATCCAAATGAAATCATAACGCTATTGCAGAATATATCTAAATACTTATGAGACTAATCCTCTAATATTCACGAGCGCAAAAAAAGAATTCGCAATACGACCTTCTCTTTATGTTTCCAAACGAAATCCTGACAGTAATCCTCTCAAAACATGAATGTTTCTGGTATCATTCGTCCAGGATCTGTTATTTCTAAATCTTCTATTTTCCGAACAAATCATTTACCAATCTTATTTTTTGATCGGCGAACCATTTCCGATGATTCGCATTTTTATTTTTCCTTTTCCGGTAATTCTGAAGCATTCCCAGTTCGGTATGTTTCTTGTTATGCAATTAATCCTTTTTGAAAAGCAATTAAAATGGTTTCTCTCAATGTACCTGTTTTCGCTGAGAATAAATTGCAATAATCCTCGTGTGTTTTTCTTTTTCATCTGTTTTCTTCCTTGGATTTCAGTTTTCAAATCTTCTATTTCGCAGAGTAATTGTTTTACGATTGAAGTATCTCGTTATACCATTTTCCAAGTCTATATGTTTCTTGTGTATAGATGTCTTGAATTGAACGTTTTACTGCGTGTAATTGAAGTACTCCAGAAGGTATCTAAATAGGTTATTTCCAAGAGGCAAAATTAAACCTAGCACCCTCTTCATTACAGAATGAATATTTTCCTTTCGTTAAAACCGAATTTAATGATGAATGTGATTATGAATTTCAGTAACAGGACCCTACGCCGAGGCTTGAGATGGGGTTTAAAGGTTTAGAGATCGCCTATGAATGGCAGAGGCAAGGGACAGTGACAATGCTCTAGCTAGCAGGACAATACCCTAGAGACTAGAGACTGACCATAATATATACACCTGATCAACGCCCAAGCCCCTTCTCCACCCAAGCTAGGACCAGGGAGGGACAAGTTATGGCTTCTGATGATTCAGCAAGTAGGCCTATAGTCCACCCTAAACCTACCATCCTTAGTTAACAAGGATGGTGAAGTTGTAGAGACTACAAGAAACCATCGAGCTTGAGCGGGACTCGAACCATAGTCCAGCAGATCACCAAGCAGGGAGGTTTCCAATAGGCATTCAGGTGTAAATGGTGTAAGAGGATGGATAACAAGATAAAAGAGAGGAAGCGGGAACGGAAGACTAAAAAGTGGACGCAGCTAGTGGTCGAAGGACCGTTGCAAAAAACCTGAAATAATGGCCACTGTCCACCGCCCTTGGTATATTGTTGGGACCAGTTCCTAAAGACGTCGACTGTAGGACAACATACACATGAGGCTGTTCGACCTCTGATGATTACGACGGTCGTAAAGAGTTTTCCTTCCAGATTTTCTAACAACTTTAGTCTTTTTTATCATAAATCTAAAGCGCGATGAAAGTAGGGTCTGAATTCAAGTTTTTATACAACGAAGTAGTTTTGGAATTTTAATTCAATACTGTTATGTATTTTTACTGTCATACCATATGCGCTACGTGTATTAGGAGTAATGTTGCATAGTATTGCATTGATAGAACATGTTTCAGCATAGTTTATAATTATAGTAGCATATGGTATGAAGGATTTAATTTGTTGTCTAAAAGATAGAATGTGATTCTTCTTACATTTGTATTGCAGTAGGCTTCAGTCTTTTAGGAGTGATGCTCTTTTGTTATTTTTGTATTCTTTTGTGTACGAGTTTTGTTTATATATTCTCACTCGAGAGTCACACGCCATTGATTGGATCAGAAATGTTAGCCTGAACCAAATTAAATGAATTCTAATAATACCACAAGTCTCTAATTCAATCGCACCAAAACGAATCGGCGAAAATGCTGGGATTGCCAAGTACAACACCAATGTATGGACATTATTCCAGGCATGTTTGAGGGCTCTATTTCAAGCACATGGATAACAAATATAAAAAAAATATCTTTATAAGTAAAGAATGTTTTTTGTTTTTACTCATTTAATGGATTTCACCTAAGCAGATTTCGACAATTAAACAAATATTCGAAGGTAGTAAAATAAGCGATTAGATCCAGTCCCATGATTATATAGACTCTTCAACCCCTTAACTTCCTTATATCACGACATGGAATGTGGTTTTATGTCTCAATCTCCTATTCCAGACGCAGCTGATTGTTGATGGGTCACACCATTCGTCTCGGTTGCGAATGGCAATTGTACGGAACAATTTCAGCACATTTGTTGAGGATATGATGATGGCAAAATTACATGATCATGACATTAGGTGACACATTCTTCCCGTAAGAGACCGTTATCATATAATGTTGGCTTATTCTGAAACGACGACGGCTGGATCAATTTCAGTTATTTCGTGTTGAGCTGGCTGACATGAAGGTTACTATTATTATTATTATTATTATTATTATTATTATTATGATGATGATGATGATGATTATCATTATTATTATTATTATTATTATTATTAGCTAAGCTACAACCCTAGTTGGAAAAGTAGGATGCTAAAAGCCTAAGGGCTCCAACAGGAGAAAATAGCCCAGTGAGGAAAGGAAAGGAGGAACTACAGAAACTGCAAGAGTAATGAATATGAAATAACTTGAGATCAGTCAAATCGTTTAAAAAGATCTGTCATAAATAAACTATGAAGAGAGACTATGTAAACCTGTTCAACACAAAAACATTCGCTGCCAGTTTGAACCTCTGAAGTTCCACCGAAAACCATTCCACAATCTGTCATAGCAGGAATAAAACTGCTAGAATACTGTGTACTGCTGTTCCAAAAAAACTGAATAACAAGGGCATTTCCGTCAAAAATTACTGTAATGTTTAAGATGTATTAGAAAGTCCAACGAGAAAGGAAATAGCTTGGACTTGGAATAGAGTAAATTGAAATCTACTACAGGATTCGTGTGAAAAAGCAATTAGTCAAACCCAACGATTACTTGTGAAATTACGATTAAAAGTGGCGGATGTAATTCCTTTAAAATGTATTTCTACTCATTCTTAATGTATTATTGGATATATATATATATATATATATATATATATATATATATGTATATATATTTATATATAATATATATATATAGATATGTATATATATATATATATTTATATATATATATAGTATATATATATACATATATAAATGAATAAATATATATATATATATATATATATATATATATATATATATATATATATACATATATATATATGTATATATATGTAGATATATATATATATATATATATATATATATATATATATATACATATATTTATATATATTTATATATATATGTATATATATATATGTATATATATATATATATATATATATATATATATATATATATATATAAATATATATATATATATGTGTGTGTGTGTGTGTATAATTTATTTTTTTATTTTTTTCGGGTGTGTATTTCCTAATTGTTATCTAAGCTGAACTGCTGCCTAAAAACAATGTTAGAGGGACAATATACCTATATGTTAGAGGTAAGAATAATATAGATAAACCATAGTCCAAAGACTTGGGATCACAAATGATTCCCGTTACTTTGACAATAAAACAAAATAAAGTAGCTAGAAAAAATCTCTTTAGTACCTATAGGTATAGCAAAATTAAAAGATACTGGTTAAACGGAGAATCGATAAAGATAGAAATGAACGAAAAAAGAATGTACAAGAAGTAATTTTTGTGTATATTTGTATGAACCACTGATCCAAGTGTTAATAAGATTGGATTTGGAATTGTGAATTAAGGCTATGTAGCCCGACGCTTGGGTCTGAGAGGCCATTCAGAGCCCAAGGATATATGATGTAATAAAACTTAAGAAGATGGAAATAAGAAAAGAAGGAACGAAGATTAGAACAAGGAAATAGAAAAAAAAATATTGCAGCTAGGGTTCGAAGGAGCATCACAAAGTTCCTCAAGTTACGCATACGGTACAACGCATGAGGTGCACTGACGGCAAATCCCTGTAGGATATGCTAAAGAGGCATGTCTATGTATGTTTTTTTTTTTTTTATAGATTTGTCTATTTTAACAAATATTTTTTAGCAATAATACTTTTGATATTTGCGAATTTTTATAGGTTATATATTCTAGATAATATCACTAGACATTTTCAATCAAAACCATTTTCACAGAAAATATTGCGGGTGTTTTTTTCAATTAAAACCAAAAAAAAAAAAAAAAAGTATTCCGAAAAATCATTTACAGAGAAGAGACCACTATAACATACGGCTTCCATTACACGTGTATCCTTTTCACAACGTATTACACCATACCTTTCTTATCATGAAATTAATTGGACTCTAAATTTAATCAACAGAAGACAGGTTCTCACACCCTCGTAATCCTGAATGTGTTCATGAAAGACCTTCCTACAAATAACTGGGTTTCACTTGTTTTCACGAGTTATTCAGCAGATGTGAAGAGGGTGTTTCGTGTAGGTAATCAGGCTGTCATTATTTCTTTGCCGCCAGAATTTATTTTCTACTGTTATCAACATTTGTGGCTCGTTGACCTGAGCTGACCTGATTCATTCAGGCACGGATAAAATCACACGTGAAATTAGTTGTAAACTTCTTAATTTTAGGTAGACGAAATTTTGGTGAAGTTATATTTTTGACACCTAGAATAAAAGGAAGAAACTAGAAGGAAAATTTGTAATCATAGATATGATCGAAATTCTTTGTTACTTCTCCGAAAATTATTCACCAGTTTTTTTTTTCATTTACCTGTTAAAATAACAAACATTTGGAGCGATTTTTGTCAGAATATGATCGGATAAACTCAAAAGATAAAAAAATGGTTAACTCACGATGATAAACAAATCAATTTTCTGAATATATGAAATATGTCCATTTTCCAGTTTTATAAAGTAATTTATAACAAGTTGTAGATCAAATAAGAAAAAAGATCAATGAAATAAAATTTCTCATAGCAAGAAAATCTGAAATTTTAAAATTTAATCCGAAAATAAACTTCTTTTATTCCTTATCTTTGTGCTGCAGGTGATCAATTATAACAAGTATATTTCGATCTGTTTGGGAGTGATGAAAGACATTATCCACCTGTTGATTATAATTGCTGTGTAGAACATTCCAAACGGAAGTCGAACATCTGTGACATATAGGATTTCAAACCCAGTGCTTTGACTTTTATCATCATCATCATCATAATCTTGTTATTATTATTATTATTATTATTATTATTATTAGCTAAGCTACAACCCTAGTTGGAAAAGCTGGTTGTTATAAACCCAAGAATCCAAATAAGAAAAATAGCCCAGTAATGAAAATAAATAAGGAAATAAATAAACTACAAGAGAAGCAATGAACAATTAAAATGGAATATTCTATGAACAGTAACAACATTAAAATAGATCTTTCATATATGAAATATAAAAAGAAACTTATGTCATCCTGTTCAATATAGAAAGAATCGCTGCAATTTTGAACTATTGAAGTTCCACCAGTTCAACTACCTCATTAGGAAAATCATTCCACAACTTGGACACAGCTGGGATAAAACTTCTAGAATAGTGTGTAATATTGAGCCTTATGATGGAGAAGGCATGACTATTAGAAGTAACTGCATCCCTAGTATTAAGAACAGGATGGTACTGTGGTACTGTCCGGGAAGATCTGAATGCAAAGGATGGTCAGATTTATAAAAAATCTTATGACGAACTAACTGAATGATGAAGCCTGAGATTAAATTCAAAAGACTTCTTCAGAATAAATTGGTAACCGAAAATCTTAAGACTTTCTCAAAAAGCCATTTTTTTGTGCAATTGAAGGAGAGACAGACCTAATGTGTTTCTCAAAAGTAAATTTCCTGTCTAGAATCACACCTAAAATCTTGAAATAGTCATATAGAGTTAAAGAAACATCATTAATGTTGAGATCTGGATGTTGAGGAGCCACTGTCCTCGACCTACTTACAATCATACTTTGGCTTTGATAGGATTTAACTTTATGCCCCATAATTTTCCCATTACAGTAATTTCAGCTAGATTTCTATTAAGGGATTCAGCAACCCCCGATCTACATTCATATATTGAATACTTTTGACTTTTTCACAAACCTGTAGATCAAAACGTTTGAATTATGTGAATTAATGATATGGATAGATACACTATAGTAACCGACTTTTTATATCTATCTATCGAGATACACAGATAGATGTATATACACAAGTAAACCTAAAATTATACATCTATCTATCTATCTAGATATAGAGATAGATCAGTATTTCCTTAACACAAGTATACCTGAAAATAAACTTGTATAATTCCATTACGCTTTCGATCAATTTCCGCTCTGCCTTCCTACAGACACTAAAAAATCCAGCGTAAGTTTCAACCAGCAATACATACAAATTCAAATTGCGAATAAAAGATAGAAATCTTTTTTAATGATCGTTATTATATAGAACCTTGTATTCAGGGCCGCCCTGATCTCCATTCCTGAAGACATTTGCAAGCCTAATCCTATTTATGGTAATCATGGAGGAGAAAGCATCCACTTCACTCCTTCCACAAATCACCAGCAGCTGTTATTGGTCGGTCCCTAGGAACTTCTACGTTGAAGATTTCTATGTTGTGATTAGACGAAAATTAATGCAAATCAGCTTTCTGCTGTGGCCAAAGCCTCCTTTTGAATTGCACTGTAATATAAACACCATGGTAAACAAAATGAGATTATGAAAATTAAATTGCCACTTTCTCTAAAAAGAAAAGTATTTGATTAGATGGCCCTATCAGTATCAACTTAGGCATCAGAAGCTTGAAGCCTTACTAAAGTCTTAGCATATAAGTTAGTGACAACTCAAAGAGCTATGGAAATAAAACGAGGGAAATAACACTAAGAAACAGAAAAAAGAGCAACATGGATTAGAGAGCAAACTAAAGTAGAGGATATTCTATCATCATGTAACATAAAGAAATGGGAATAGCCAGGACACATAATGAGAATAAAAGATAATAGATGTGCATTATGAATAACAAAATGGGTCCCTAGAGACATGTCAGGGGAGAGAAGACGATGGATAGACGAGTTAAGAAAATTTGGGGATATAGACTGGCATAGAAATACCATAAACACGCGCGTGTAGAAGGACTTGCCTGAGGCCTTTGTCCTGCAGTGGACTGGCAACAGCTGATGGTGATGATGATGATATACATACTGTATATGTATACATTGTACAGGTATGTATATACACACAAATACGTATATGGGTTATATTTATATGGGGTGCCAACATAGTGGTCATGAAATATTTGAAGTGGCCATATGAAGTGCATAATAAGTTGTGGATTTATGTGTTTGCTTTAATCATCCTTCAGTTAGAAATTTACGAATTAAGTTAATTTGTAGCCATCTCCATTACAAGAAACGACTAGATAACAAAATAAATCTGTAGTAATCTCTGTGAAAACTAATTATGAATATGGTAGGTTGTGAGACAACTTCCGAAATTTTATTACCATTATTCTCATTATTAATATCACTAGCCATTATGGAAACCTAATTTAAAAAGCCAAACAGCTAGAAGTTAAAGGCACCCAGTACGTTAAATGAATGGAGAAGTAATATATATTTATATATATAGTAATCTTAAACAGAGATATAACATATAACTATGAAATGATATTTATGTCAACCAGCTCATAAGAAAAGCATTTGCTTAAAAACTCAATTTCGGGAAGATTCACCCATAAATCTGAATTTCTGTTATTTCAAAGATTCAATTATTTGATCAAGAGGATTCATCCACAATTTGGTCACAGTAGAAATGAAACTTCTAGAATACTGTGTAGTATTGATCTTCATGGAAAATAAATGCACGAATGTCAGAATTAATTGCATAACTTGTACAAAGTATTAGATTGTGTAGTCTGGGAGTATTGGAATGCAAAGAGTTATAAGAATTATGAAAACCTTATAAATGATGCGTAAAGAGATACCGGGTAACTGAATGAAAATGGCAGAAATTAATGTCCAGATCAGCGATAAGGAATTTTATAAACGGTAAGTATTTGCCACACGTTGAAAAGAGAGTCATACAGAAGTCTAGACAGGAGACCAATGCCAGAATGAATGCACGAAAACAAATATTCAGGATACACACCAACATGAAATTCTTAGTCTATTCATGAGCAAGAGGTGAGCTCTAGTATGCTTATGCAAGTGTAATCAAGAAAGGTTCATCATTATCTTCATCATCATCATCATCAGCCGTTACTAGACCACTGTAGGATAAAGGCCCCAGACATTTTCTTCCACTCCCGTCTGTTTGGGGTCTTCCCATGCCATTCTATTTACATATATATTAAATTTAATTAAACATCAACAAATATTTATAATGATTTCCATTTTACATCAAAATTATTATCTGGATGCGATGTGATTTGCATCCCTATCCAAAATCATGCGATGTTTATTCTCAGCCAACCGATACCTAGACCGTGCCCTCTCCCTCACACCATTTTCAACTTCGCTGTTTCTCTCGTAACAATTCATTGCTCTTCATAGGATGGTGAAAAGAAGCTCTTATGATACGACATTTTCTACGAAATAAACCCAGTTAACTGGACAGTTCCATCCGTTTCTTTATAGTGTTAAAGCTTATGAAAAATCTCTTCATCCGAGGAAAAATTAGATAGACGGAAGGAAGATCATAGAAAGTTGGCGATGAAGTTGATGGTGTTGATTATGACCTTTCCATCCAACTTTATGATTTGACTAGTTTTAAAGTCTACTGTGCCTTCATCACCATCGCCATCACCCTCATCACCATCATTCATGATGTCCACAACCTTTCTCTTCTAGAGAGCTGTCACTTCCCCACCACGCTTGGGGCCTAAACACCTCTCCTCACTTGGCTCATAGCAAGAAGCTGTCAAATCTGTTTACCTGTTTCTTTCTCTACTACTTTACGTCTTTTCTTTTGAAATTCCGTTCCTCTGCTGCGCGCGTTTAGCGTTAAATAACTGTTTATCTGTTATATATATTTTCATACCAGCCTTTGCTTTCTCTTTAGCTTCATATTCTTCTACTTCCATTTTACCTTCCTCCAACTAAAGGTAAAACTCATTGCTATCAATTAAAAAAAAATCAGCTTTATGTTAAGGAATATGTTATTCCATCCTTTTTCTCCAACTTTATAGTTTCCATTTCCTTTCCAGTTTTCCCAGTTAAAGCCAAAACTGTTTTCAGTCACTAATCTAAAACACAAGGTTCTGCTCATATTTTTTTTCTTTCTTCTTTAGCTTCCTCACGGTAAAGCTAAAACTCAACTCTATCGCTTACTAACAGACAATCTTTTACTCCAAACGGAAGTTTTTACTCCTTCTTTGACCTCTCTCTCTAATTATTGTCCTTCTTCCTTCCCGAGTTCTTCCACGTATCTGGACTTGCTGCTACTCTCCTTTTTCTCTAACTGACTGACGGACACCTCCTTAGGGGTCAGTTGGGTTGTAATTGGGGGTTGTGGTGGCCCATTGGAAACATCACTGACTGGTGATCTGCTGGACAGGGATTCTAGTCCCACTCAAGCTCGATAGTTTTATGTAGTGTTTGCAACCTCACAATCCTTGTGAGTTTAGGGTGGAGGTTTTTGGAGAGCCTATAGCTTTAAGCCCCCCTGACACTTGCACGCATTCGTGGCACGCACTGGCACGCATTGATGCGCGAACTCGCGTGAACGAGCCGTGAAAATGTCGTGAACAGTGCGGAAACTCGCGTGCCAGAGCGTACCAATGCGTGCCATGCGGGCCCAAAACTTTGAAATGTTTAAAGTTTGTGGCACGCATTGGCACGCACTAAATGGCCGTGAACGATGCGCCAACTGGAGTGAACTGGAGTGAACAGTGAGGGAACTGGCGTGAACTGGAGTGAACTGGAGTGAACGATGCGGGAAGTGGCGTTAACTTTATAATGAAGAGAAACAAAAAGGAAACGAAAATATTAATGAAAAGGAAAGAAAAATAAACCTAGTAAATTTTTATATTTGCTGTTTTAATGTGAAAATAAAATGATATCTTATTTCAAACTATTTCTATAACTTTATAATGAAGAGAAACAAAAAGGAAACGAAAAAATTAATGAAAAGGAAAGAAAAATAAACCTAATAAATTTTTATATTTGCTGTTTTAATGTGAAACAAAATTATATCTTAAAAATTCAAACTATTTCTATAACTTTATAATGAAGAGAAACAAAAAGGAAACGAAAAAATTAATGAAAAGGAAAGAAAAATAAGCCTAATAAATTTTCATATTTGCTGTTTTAATGTGAAAAAAAATTATATCTTATTTCAAACTATTTTTATAACTTTATAATGAAGAGAAACAAAAAGGAAACGAAAAAATTAATGAAAAGGAAAGAAAAATAAACCTAATAAATTTTTATATTTGCTGTTTTAATGTGAAAAAAAAATTATATCTTATTTCAAACTATTTTTATAACTTTATAATGAAGAGAAACAAAAGGGAAACGAAAAAAATAATGAAAAGGAAAGAAAAATAAACCTAATAAATTTTTATATTTGCTGTTTGAATGTAAAAATAAAATGATGTCTTATTTCAAACTATTTCTATAACTTTATAATGAAGAGAAACAAAAAGGAAACGAAAAAATTAATGAAAAGGAAAGAAAAATAAACCTAATAATTGTTTATATTTGCTGTTTGAATGTAAATATAAAATGATGTCTTATTTCATGCACACACTTATTTTCCTCTATTACCAATCAAGACCCAAAACTTTTGTTTTGAATAAAAATGAACTGAAAAATAAACCCAAGAAATTTTTAAGTTTGCTGTTTGAATGTAAAAATAAAATGATGTTTTATTTCATCAACATACTTATTCTTCTTTATTACCTTAAAATGAAGGGCAAAACAAATTTTTTCTGTTTGCAGTTTTAATGTAAAAATAAAATGATTTCTTATTTCAACACACTTTTTTCTCTATTACCTTAAAATCAACAGCCTAAAAACTTTTCATGTTTGCTGCTTTTAATGTTAAAATAAAATGCTTTCTTAATACTTGTACATATTTCATGTCTGCTATTTATATGTAAATCAAATGCTTTTTTATTGAAACTAAAATAAAGGGCAACAAAAAATACAAACGAAAAAGATACGTTTCTTCTCCTCAATGCAATGGTGTCTCTGACAGAAAGCATTGTTGTCTCTTCCGAACCCAATCCAAGAATGTCCTCGGGTTGGAGAAGCCCCGTTTTTATATGGAGTGGCCAATTCGTGAACTGGCGTGAACTGGCGTGACCAATGCGGAAACGATGCGGAATGATGAGTGAACTCGCGTGAACGTGTCGTGAACGATGCGCGAACTACGCGTGCCAATTCGTGCCATCGCGTGAACGTCGCGTGAACGTCGCGTGAACGATGCGCGAACTGGAGTGAACTGGTCGTGAACAGTGAGCGAAAAACACCAGTGCGTGCCAAAAAGTGGCACGCACTGGCGCGCATCAATGCGTGCCAGTGCGTGGCAAAAATGCGCGCAAGTGTCAGGGGGGCTTTACCTGCTGAGTCCTAATCAACCATAGTCTGGCCCTCCCTGCTCCTAGCTTAAGTGGAGAGGGCGCTTAGGCGCTGATCATAAGGATATATGGTCAGTCGCTAGGGCATTACCCTGCTAGGACGTTGTTACTTTTCCTTGCCGCTACCATTCATAAGTGGCCTTTAAACCTGTGACATATTTTACAGTAAAGGATATGTCAGACTAATTGAT
>NC_090733.1:104039769-104059769 GCF_036898095.1 Palaemon carinicauda | reverse complement strand
TATGTGACAACACATTCCCTTGGAGGACTCCGCTGTTTAATGGAACTTCATTTGATAAGACTCCATTAACATAAACTTTGCACTTGCTACGCTCGTGAGCAGACTTAATCAAATTGACATATTTAAGAGGAATTCCATAATAACGCAGGACTCTCCACAAAATTGGCCGGGACACACTATCAAAGGCTTTTTCATAGTCCACAAAAGGGGATTTCTATATTCTACGCACTGCTGTACAATATATCTCAAAATGAAAATTTGGTCATTGCAGCTTCTACCTTTTCTAAATCCTGCTTGTTCATCTCTCAGCTTTTCATCAATCTTTCTCTCCAGTCTCTTTAGAATAAGCATACTACATATTTTCATAACAACTGACGTAAGTGGTTTGCCTCTGTAATTACTGCAATGAGTCAGGTCTCCTTTTTTTGCTATTTTCACCAACACTCCTAACTCCCATTCATCAGGTTTTGCCCCTTCATGCCACATTCTACAAAACAATCTTGTACGTATTCTGGGAGTCACTTCATTTTCGGCCAGTATCACCTCGGCAGTTATTACATTGTATCCAGGGACTTTCCATCTCTTTAGTTTTTTGATAGATACGAATACGAACACACTGAATTCATTTATAGGAACATCAAGGTCTTCATCAGCTTCAGGTATGTCAATAAAATTACTCCCTTCATATCTCCTATTCGTAACCTCACTAAAGTGTTCCATCCAACGTTGTCTTTCTTCATCTACTATTGTTATAAAAGACCCATGTCTCTTTTTGATGAGTATATGCTTCTTCTCCTTTGCCCCAGTAGAGATTTCATTAATAATTCTACGAGCAATTCTTACACCATCGCCACTTCCTGAATTCATAGCTTTGTCAGCCTCTTCTGCTTTACTGTCTAAAAAAAATAAAATGATCAATACTGCTATCACCTTCTTTATTTGGTAGCTTTCAACATAACTTTTGACGTCTTATGCCTATCTGCAATTTTTATTATGTAAAATTAATAAGAATTAATAAAAATTATCATAAGTAGATAATTAGGAGGATATACTCCTAGCTAGCTCAAAAATCAAACCAATCACCGATCGTAAAACCACGTAAAAGACCTCATTACTAGTATAACCTACCAATCAAAGAACATAAAACTGTACAAAAGACTTTAGTAATAATATACTAGTCACCGACAGGAAACGAAGACCACCCACCAGAGCAGGAAACCCACAGACCAGAGAACGGGTAAATTGGTCACTGGCAACTGAACAAGATTTCTATACAATGCTATACGATAGTGATATAAGAAATAACATCACCAATAAAGATAATGAAACACCTGAGCCGGTACCAAACGTAACAGTAGGAGAAAGAATTAATAGGTGCGAAAATAGGCAAAGCAAGAGGAGAAGGCCTAAAAATTGATTTGATAAAATATGAAGGAGATTCCATAGTAGTAAAACTCGCTGAACTCTACACTAAATGTCTGCAAGAATGCTCTATATCTACAGCTTTGAAGACCTTTATAATTATACCAATTCAGAAAAAGGGAGACACAAAAGACCTGAAACATTGCCGCCCAATGAGTTTACTCTTCGTAATATATATAAGATATTTACAAAGATCATATTAGACCGAATAGAAAAAAAAAAAAAAAAAAAACTAGACTTTAATCAACCATGACAGCAGGCAGGCTTTAGAAATGGATATTCAACAACTGACCATATCCATAACAGTAACCAGCTAATGTAAAAGTGAACAGAGTATGCCAAACCACTATGTATGGTACTTATACAAAATGAAAAAGCTTTTCAGAGGATGACAAACCTCTATGTATGGTATTTATAGACTATAAAAAAGCTTCTGATTCTGTCAAAACATCTGCAGTGACGAAAGCCCTTCAAAAACAAGGAATAGAAGAATCTTATGATAGAACACTTGAAGATATTTATACAAGAAGCACAGCAATCCTAAAACTTCATACAGATAGTGAGAATATTCCGATTGAGAGAGGAGTTGGACAGGGAAACCCCCTTCTACTAAATTATTGACAGCATGCCTAGAAGTTTTTAAGAATTTAGATTGGGAAAATGTAGGAATTAATATTAATGGGAGAATACCTTAACAACTTAAGATTTGCAGATTACATAGTTGTATTTAGGGAATGATGAGAGGAATTACAAAAGATGTTGGAAGATTTGAATAGAGAAAGCAGGACTGAAAATGAATATGAGTAAAACTAAGATAATGTTCAATGAATATGCACAGAGACAACAAATAAGAGCTATGGACGAACGTATAGAGACTGTTAATGAATATACGTAATTAGGAGAGACACTAAGTGTTTCCCCAGTACACGAGCCGGAAATTAAAAAAGGAGAGCATTTGGTAAACAAAATGAGATTATGAAAATTAAAATGCCAATTACTCTAAGAAAAAAGTATTTAATGAGATGGTACTACCAGTATTAACTTATGCTACAGAAACTTGAAGTCTTACTAAAGCCTTAGAACATAAGCTAGTTACAAATCAAAGAGTTATAGAAAAAATAATGATGGGAATACCAATAAAAGTCAGAAAAAGAGCAACATGGATACGATAGCAACTGAAAGTAGAGGATATTCTAACATGTAAGAAAAATAAATGGACATGAGCAGGACATATAATGACAATGAGAGAAAATATATGGACATTAAGATAACAGGATGGGGCTCTAGAGATTGTAAAAGAAACAGGGGAAGGAAGAGAAGACCATGAATTGACGAACTAAGAATATTTGAGGGTGTGAACTGGCATAGAAAGACCGCAAACAGACGGAAGTGGAAGGACATGTCTGAGGCCTCTGTTCTGTAGTGGACTAGTAACGGCTGATGATGATGATGATGATGATATATATATATATATATATATATATATATATATATATATATATATATCTATCTATCTATCTATCTATCTATCTATCTATCTATCTATCTATATATATATATATATATATATATATATATATATATATATATATATATAGGGGTGGGTCAATTTATATATTAATGACAAATCGCTGGAACGTGTGTTGTCTCAAGATGACAGATATTAAGACCGTGAAGAGGTGTAATAATAACACGAAAGCGCTTGTCAAATCTTCGTTTTCTTTTTCCCCCCGGCCTGCTGTCATATATATATATATATATATATATATATATATATATATATATATATATATATACATATATATATACATATATGTAAATATATATATATATATATATATATATATATATATATATATATATATATATATATATATATATGTACAGTATGTATGTATGCATGTATGTACAAATCCCAGATTTAACATGATCTTTAAAAGCATAAATATTCAAAAGCATATACAAACACATGCAATATAATGAATAAATAAAGGACTCGAGGGGGAATTAAAATCGTATTCATTCAATCCCAAATCATGATTGTTTGATGTGTCTCCGAAGCTTCATCGATGCATTATGTTATAATAAACTGAAATAACAGCGAAATATTCGCGTACTGATCACCGCGATAATACTTTCTCAATTCTATAGAATAGGAAATTATTGAATGACCTTTCAATAGAGGGGTTAATTACGCAAGAGGAATGCGATATTGCTGATTGTAAACACAATATTAGGGTGCTGTATAATTCCACTTTACTATGATTGTTGACTGATTTGCTCGTGAGTTTGGGAATATGAAAGTACATTGAAAAGTGAGCATTCAGGTAAACGTATTATCATATTATGAGAATGATATATAAATATCTATTTACATAGCTATCAACCTCTATATAGCTATCGATCTGTTCCAAAGGTACTGTATTCCAGTGACGGGGTTTGAGACGTGTATCACAAAGTTCAGTATTAAGTACCAACTTACCCCCCACCAGTTGACCCAAAATGTAGACAAGTGCCAGCGTAAACAAAGGTGAGAATAAAGAGGACGAGCCTACAGATCTCAAATTTCTTTATGAAACATTTAAAAAGTTTAAAGTCACACCCAATCTTAAGCGTTTTATTGTTGATAGGCCTACTCAGGAAACAGTTCTTCCCGACTGAAATTTTACTGTTAGATTTCAGCGTTCTTACCAAAATTCATCTCTCTACATCGGAGAATCAAAGTAGCTCTCATGAAAATTTACTTAAGAAAAAAGAAATAAAGAAAAAAAAAATTAAAATGACCTCATGAAGTCATAACATCATAATGTCATCCTGGAATATTCAACTTTGTGCTTTGCATCGGTTTTGATAACTCCATCACTTCCCGATAACCTTTGAAGTTGTGACACCAGCTAAAAGCATAAAAATCACAGAAAGAATGTTATTTTGATGTTGCAGAAGGAACGAGGATCTCAAAGACTAAGACATCGCTTGAGGAAAAGCAGGATGCTATAAGCCTAAAGGCTACAACAGGGATAAATAGATTATAAGAAAAGTCATGAACAGTTAAAATAAGGTATCTCAGGAACGGTAACATCAATTAAATTTGATCCTTCATTTATAAACTATAAATTTCAACAAAACAAGAGAAAGAAAAATTAGACATAACAGTGTGCTCGTGTGTACCCTTAAGCTAGAGAGCTCTAACCCAAGAGTGGAAAACCATGGTACAGAGGGTAAGACACTGAGCGGTATTCATAAAGAAAAGGATATGCTTATACTTGCAAAATATGAAGGAAATCCTTCTACTTGTATTCATAAACATTTCAAGCAAAAGCTTCTACTTTTAGAGCAAAAGCATATCCTTATAATCACATAAAAGTAAATGGTTATACATAAAGAACACCCTTTACTTCATATAAAGAGCATATGCTTCGAAAAAGCTGAGTCTGGTCGGTAGCAGACTGCAGTTCGAAGAGAAAGGTTGTTCTGTCCGATTCTCAGCACGATGGCAGATTTTGTGGATGTGAGGCATGTTAAACAATACATGCCCCGTTTACCCACACTTGATAGTGATTTCAAGATGTTATTCCGTTTTGAAGAACAAAATGTACAGTGGCTTGCGGACAGATATCTTGTCCACACCTGGAATCTCGATGAAATACCAAGGTTAAGCCATAACTTGGTGATATGCATTTTATATTTGCCTTTGCATGTATAAACAGTTTGGAGAATACGAAGGCTGCTGTATTTAGGGATGTATGTACAAACAGTATATATGTATGTATGTATGTGTGTATGTATATATATATATATATATATATATATATATATATATATATATATATATATATACACACACACACACGCATATATATATATATATATACATATATATATATATATATATATATATATATATATATATATATGTGTGTGTGTGTGTGTGTGTGCGCGCGTACAGTACATGAAAATATACTGTATTCATTTAATATATAAATATAGCTTATATATATATATATATATATATATATATATATATATATATATATATATATATATATATATATATATATGTATATATATTCATAATAAAACTTCATAATAAATGCAGCCAATTTTTATCACCACGCTGGCTAGTGCATATTGGTGATGGTGGTAGATTTCCGTCTGATCGCTCACAGCAAACCAATCTAGTATGGGTAGCCATGACTAGTACAGCTTTTCTGTTAATGGCGATATGCAAACCCTTTCATCATGTTATGATACGATATTGTGAAAATGTCATAAATTATGTAAAATCAGTAAGTCTTCTTTCCCCCGTTACCACTACATTAAGGGGTCGGTTGCCTGATGTACCATTTCCAATGCCATCTATCAAAGGCATCCTCTTCCACCATAACTCTTCTCTCCATGTCATTCTTCACCTTATCTCGCAATCTAATGCCTCCCTCTTGATCTTCTCCCTAAAACATGTTCCTCACAAGTCCTCCTCACTTCCTCCCCACCATCCATCCTCAACCCGTGCCTACACTATCTCAGTCACGATAGTCTTATCATTTCTGAAATCTTTACTGCTCCTGCTATTCTTCTTATTTCATCATTTTCCAACCTTTTAAACAGTGATATTCCCATAATCCCCCTCAGCATTCTCATCTCTGTTCTCTCATGTTTTGCTTCCTCTTTTCATCTCAAGGCCAAAGTTTCTGATCCATCCATTAACATTGGTGTTATTACTGCGCTATAGATCTTGACTCTTAGCTTAATTGGCATTTTCTTATCACATACCATTCCTGCTACCTCCTTCCACTTTCCCCAGGCTGCTTTTATCCTATTCTCAACTTTAGCCTCACATCCTCCCTCCTGACTTAAAGTAAATATAGTATGTAAATTGCTCTACATTATTTTATAACTGCTCTACTTTCGTGTATGGCTATCCTGACCGTACCTTCCTTACTGCTCACCATATCTTCAGTCGTATCCACATTTACCCTCAAGCCAGCCCTTTCCAAAGTCTCTTGCCACTCCATAACCCATCTCTGTAATTCTTCCTCATTTTCATCAGTAATCACTAAATCCTCTGCATATAGCAATTCCCATAACTCTTCATATCTGATCCCTTCATTTAGCATACCAAAGTTAAACACAAATAAAAGCGGGCTTAATGCTGACCCGTGGTGTAATCCAACATTAACTTCAGATTCCTGTTTTTCCAACAGCTGTTATTACTTGTCCTTGTTCTTTGTATATCATCTCTATCATTCTAACCAACTTCTCCATGACTTACTTCCTCAAGCACCAAAACATCACTTTTCTTGGTATTCTATCATAAGCTTTTCTAAATTTACAAAAGCCCAGAAGACCTTCTGGTTTCCCTCTAGTCCCTTTTCCTGTAACTGCCATACTATAAAGATGGCATCCACAGTTCCTCTCCCCCTTGTGAATTCTTACTGCCTTTTCCCAATCTTTTCAATATCTCTCAATTTTCTATCTAGTACTCTCTCCAAAAACTCTCAAACTATGGTCTGTTAGTTTAATTCCCACATTTCAAGATGTCATCTTTCTGTTATAATACATAGATACTATTAAACTCTCCTCCCAGCCCTTTCGCATTATTCCCTCCTCGCACATTTCTCTCAATAAATCCAGCATCCATTCTTCCCCCTCTGTAGCAGGGATCTTGACCATTTCAATTTGAAGCTGTGATGAACCTGTTGCTTTACCATTCTTCATTTTATTCAATGTCCGCTTCACTTCACAGTGATTACTGAATTTCCATCACTGTATCTCCATCACTGGCCCCTCCACCCTTTGCGCTTCTCCCAGCTCCTCTTTCTCATTTTCAATATTCAATAGTTGCTCATAATATTCTCTCCATATCCTCTAAATGTCGTCATCCCTATGCAATGTATTTCCATCTCTATCACTGATGACTACCTGTTGCCCAAAATCCTGTCTTTACTTTTTCATCAAGTTTGAAATCTTACAGATATCCTTTTCTCAGTCCTTTGTTCCTAGCCTTTCATTAGAAATCCATAAGTCATTGCATACATCTATGCCTATAGATATGTTTAGATACGGTAGAAATGTTTTATAATGTATGTGGAAAAAAGGAAATCGACAAAGAATACTAGATATCCCCCGGAAATTAACTAAAGCAGTTAGTTTGTCTTTGCATATTTGCAGTCTTATGCATAAGGCATGGGAATTATAAAACTGTATTGATCATTCATAATTACAAAATATGATAATAGCCCAACATTTTAAAAAGGGTGTATTGAAATGAATAGTCATTTTAATATATAAACAGACTAATATAAAACTAAGCAGATATGCCTTCCGAATTTGTTTGTAATCATAATACATATAAAACCTTTTTCACTGTGGCTTTAGATGGAAACGTAATAATCAATATATCTGTGGTAAATCCATTTTCTCACGCCCTTCTAAGAGCTTCTAGGAAGAATGCACATTATTCTATCTGTTTCCTTATTTCCTCTCCTCACTGGGTTATTTTACGTGTTGGAGCCCTTGAGTTTATGGCATCTTATTTTTCCAACTAGGATTGTAGCTTGGTTAATAAAAGAAGAACAGCAACAGCAACAAAAACAACAACAACAACAACAACAACAACAACATAATAATAATAATAATAATAATAATAATAATAATAATAAATGCAACGAACACTTTCTAGGAACAGAGTAAGTACGTGGCAATAATGCAACCATTTTGCAATGCAGGGAAACGTCATAACTGATTCAGCATACTGCAACTACTCACACAAGCACAGTCAACTGCAAAATTCACCGGAGTAATATGAATTTATTTCTCTAACAGTTCATTGCGAAATTCATATTAGAGGCTTACGTCCAGCGCGATATCTCTATGTAAAAGGAATTTTTATTCGATAATGTTTATCATTTTACTTACATTCATAATTCTTCAAACTATTTTTCATCATTTGCATTTTATTTTTTTTGTGTTTGTGACTAAAGTATTCTAAGATGTAAAGAAAGATGGTTTGGTTCATTGAAGAAAGCAAAGAAATTAAAGTATGCCAGTAATAATGATAATACTAAAATTAATAATGCTAAGAGTAATAATAGTGATATTGATATTCATTTATGAAGAATGCGAAGAAAAGAAGAGAGACGGAGGAGATATAAAAATATACAGTAGTAGTAATAATGATAATGATATCAATAATGGTAAGAGTAATAATAATGATAATTATTATGATGATAATAGAAATGATGTTAATGGTAATGGAGAAGCAAATACTTATTAATGTTGCGGCAAGGATTTATCAAAATGGAAGAAATACGTTTTAACACAGGGAATAATGTTGATTTGCTTTCCTATTTTTTGACTATTGCTATTATGAGTGATCTATAATAATAATGATAATAATGATAGTATGATAAACCGTAAACAGAAATAATAATAATAATGCATACATATACCAAAGGCACTTCCCCCAATTTTGGGGGGTAGCCGACATCAACAAAGAAACAAAACAAAAAGCGGACCTCTACTCTCTACGTTCCTTCAGCCTAACCAGGGACTCAACCGAGTTCAGCTGGTACTGTTAGGGTGCCACAGCCCAACCTCCTACATTATCCACCACAGATGAAGCTTCATAATGCTGAATCCCCTACTGCTGCTACCTCTGCGGTCATCTAAGGTACCGGACGAAGCAGCAGGGCCTACCGGAACTGCGTCACAATCGCTCGCCATTCATTCCTATTTCTAGCACGCTCTCTTGCCTCTCTCACATCTATCCTCCTATCACCCAGAGCTTTCTTCACACCATCCATCCACCCAAACCTTGGCCTTCCTCTTGTACTTCTCCCATCAACTCTTGCATTCATCACCTTCTTTAGCAGACAACCATTTTCCATTCTCTCAACATGTCCAAACCACCTCAACACATTCATATCCACTCTAGCCGCTAACTCATTTCTTACACCCGTTCTCTCCCTCACCACTTCGTTCCTAACCCTATCTACTCGAGATACACCAGCCATACTCCTTAGACACTTCATCTCAAACACATTCAATTTCTGTCTCTCCATCACTTTCATTCCCCACAACTCCGATCCATACATCACAGTTGGTACAATCACTTTCTCATATAGAACTCTCTTTACATTCATGCCCAACCCTCTATTTTTTACTACTCCCTTAACTGCCCTCAACACTTTGCAACCTTCATTCACTCTCTGACGTACATCTGCTTCCACTCCACCATTTGCTGCAACAACAGACCCCAAGTACTTAAACTGATCCACCTCCTCAAGTAACTCTCCATTCAACATGACATTCAACTTTGCACCACCTTCCCTTCTCGTACATCTCATAACCTTACTCTTACCCACATTAACTCTCAACTTCCTTCTCTCACACGCCCTTCCAAATTCTGTCACTAGTCGGTCAAGCTTCTCTTCTGTGTCTGCTACCAGTACAGTATCATCCGCAAACAACAACTGATTTACCTCCCATTCATGGTCATTCTCGCCTACCAGTTTTAATCCTCGTCCAAGCACTCGAGCATTCACCTCTCTCACCACTCCATCAACATACAAGTTAAACAACCACGGCGACATCACACATCCCTGTCTCAGCCCCACTCTCACCGGAAACCAATCACTCACTTCATTTCCTATTCTAACACATGCTTTACTACCTTTGTAAAAACTTTTCACTGCTTGCAACAACCTTCCACCAACTCCATATAACCTCATCACATTCCACATTGCTTCCCTATCAACTCTATCATATGCTTTCTCCAGATCCATAAACGCAACATACACCTCCTTACCTTTTGCTAAATATTTCTCGCATATCTGCCTAACTGTAAAAATCTGATTCATACAACCCCTACCTCTTCTAAAACCATCCTGTACTTCCAAGATTGCATTCTCTGTTTTATCCTTAATCCTATTAATCATTACTCTACCATACACTTTTCCAACTACACTCAACAAACTAATACCTCTTGAATTACAACACTCATGCACATCCCCCTTACCCTTATATAGTGGTACAAAACATGCACAAACCCAATCTACTGGTACCATTGACAACACAAAACACATATTAAACAATCTCACCAACCATTCAAGTACAGTCCCACCCCCTTCCTTCAACATCTCAGCTTTCACACCATCCATACCAGATGCTTTTCCTACTCTCGTTTCATCTAGTGCTCTCCTCACTTCCTCTATTGTAATCTCTCTCTCATTCTCATCTCCCATCACTGGCACCTCAACACCTGGAACAGCATTATATCTGCCTCCCTATTATCCTCAACATTCAGCAAACTTTCAAAATATTCCGCCCACCCTTTCCTTACCTCCTCTCATTTTAACAACCTTCCATTTCCATCTTTCACTGTCTCTTCAATTCTTGCGCCAGCCTTCCTTACTCTCTTCACTTCTTTCCAAAACTTCTTCTTATTCTCTTCATATGACTGACCCAATCCCTGACCCCACCTCAGGTCAGCTGTCCTCTTGGCCTCACGTACCTTGTGCTTTACTTCCACATTTTTCTCTCTATATTTTTCATACTTCTCTATACTATTACTCTGCAGCCATTCTTCAAAAGCCCTCTTTTTCTCTTCCACTTTTACCTTCACTCCTTCATTCCACCATTCACTGTCCTTCCTCATGCTGCCTCCAACAACCTTCTTGCCACATACATCACTTGCAATTCGAACAAAATTTTCTTTTGCTAACTTCCACTCCTCTAAATTACCAGTTTCTCTTACTCTCACCTCGTCATATGCCATTTTCAACCTTTCCTGATATTTACTTTTTACCCCCGGTTTTATTAGCTCTTCAACCCTCACTAGCTCCCTTTTACATCCACCTACTCTATTCCCCCACTATTTTGCTACAACTAATTTTCCTTCCACCAAAAAATGATCAGACATACCGTTAGCCATACCCCTAAACACGTGCACGTCTTTCAATCTTCCAAACATTCTTTTAGTTATCAACACATAATCCATTAATGCCCTTTCTACTCCTCTTCCATTTGCCACTCTTACCCATGTATACTTATTTTTATCTTTCTTTTTAAAAAAGTTAGCACTTATTACCATCTCTTGTTCAACACACATATCTACCAGTCTCTCACCACTCTCATTTTCACCTGGTACGCCATACTTCCCAATGACACCTTCTACCTCTCCAGCGCCCACTCTAGCATTTAAGTCACCCATGACAACTACATAATTCCTTCTACCCAGTCCTTCTACACACCTAGTTAATTCATTCCAGAACTCATTCCGCTCTTCTTCACTTTTCTCACTACCTGGCCCATACGCACTGACAAACGCCCAACATTCCCTACTCAACCTAACCCTTACCCACATTAACCTAGATGATATCTCCTTCCATTCCACTACTTTACCTGTCATCCATTCACTCAGCAATAAAGCCACACCCTCTCTCGCTCTTCCCCTTTCAATCCCAGACACTCTACCAGACATATCACCAAACATCACTTCACCCTTTCCTTTTATCTTCGTCTCACACAAGGTCAATACATCCATCCTTCTATTCCTAAACATACTTCCAATTTCACATCTTTTACTCTCTATCGTACTACATCCACGCACATTCAAACACCCCAAAACTAGAATGCGGGGAGCAGTCACTCTCCCCCAGCTCCATCTCTTTGTCTTTGTCTCGTAGGATTTTTATACAGGAGAGGGGGTTCCCAGCCCCCTCGTCCCGTCCCTTTTAGTCGCCTCTCACGACACGCAGGGATAACGTTGGCGCTATTCTAATTTTTATATGCCCCCGCGGCCACAGGGGGCATATAATAATAATAATAATAATAATAATAATAATAATAATAATAATAATAATAATAATAATAATAAGCATCAAAATAACAGAAAACACCAAAATATTCATATTGATAATAATAATGATAATAATAATAATGAGGATGGTGATGATAAATCTTAATGCTAGAGAAAAATGGTAGGGGAGGAGTAGGCCTACGCTAAAGGCAGCCTTTGTAAGTAAGCATATAATAATATTGTATTCGAGTTTAAACGATCTCTACAACTTACTGAAAGAATTTTCTATCTCCCTTTACCATTCGTGAAATTAAGTAGAAAATTTAACTTTTTTTTTTTATATTCTAGTTTTGAATTATGAATAAGGATTCTGTTATCCATAATTGGGGAGTGCTAACAAATCTTTAAAGGTGATTAATTGCAAAGTTTCATATTTTGGGGAATATTGATAATGCAAATTAAATTACATATATACTATGAATATTTTGACAGTGACGGAGAAAATGATAGGCATTGTATATGGTGTATTGAGAGAGGAACTGGTAAACAGGAAAATAGTTTATTGAGAAGTTAAGAAAATATAAAATGATTATAATTATATGATATTTTATCCATCTCTGATATGCTCCCGAAATTGGAAGTAGAAAATTTGCCCCCAAAATTAGCTGTCAGAAATTTGCTCCAAAAAATTGGCAGATAAATATTTGTTCCCAAAATTGGTCATTCAATATTTGCTCCAAAAATTGGCAAGCAATGGTAAAACACTGGCGATATTCAAAACTGATAGTGCTCAAAATTGGCCGTTTTCAAAAATGACATTTTTGAAAATTGACATTTTTAGTAATTGGCAGTTTTGAAAATTAGCGATGTCAAAAGTTGGCAATATCAAAATTGTAAAAAGTAATGATTTTGTAAAAGTAATGTGTTTATGAAATCCTTTAATATTTACACAGATAAAAAAAAAAATAAACCTTATCTTGTATTGATTATGTTTATAAAGAAATCAGAACACTTATTACTAAATATATTTACTGTATACCTTTACGAAATAACTATAACATTTATACAACAAAGTAAATTTAAACTGTTACCTAATCTTTACACTTTCAGATTAACTAAACAAAGACATATCATAAAACATATTTAAATGTAGATAGAATAATATTTTTTAAAAAAGATTTACTTACAATTGTTTGAAAATGAATTCCTGAAACCCTTACAGAATATATAAGAATACTTCGTTTGAATAATCCTATAATATTTACCAAACAATAAATTTGTATTTTACCAACTCTTTATACATCCAAATGAAATCATAACGCTCTTGCAAAATATATCTAAATACTTATGAGACTAATCCTCTAATATTCACGAGCGCAAAAAGAGAATTCGCAATACGACCTTCTCTTTATGTTTACAAAGGAAATCCTGAGAGTAATCCTCTCAAAAAATGAATGTTTCTGGTATCATTCGTCCAGGATCTGTTATTTCTAAATCTTCTATTTTCCGAACAAATCATTTACCAATCTTATTTTTTGATCGGCGAACCATTTCCGATGATTCGCATTTTTATTTTTCCTTTTCCGGTAATTCTGAAGCATTCCCAGTTTGGTATGTTTCTTGTTATGCAATTAATCCTTTTTGAAAAGCAATTAAAATGGTTTCTCTCAATGTACCTGTTTTCGCTGGGAATAAATTGCAATAATCCTCGTGTGTTTTTTTTTTCGTCTGTTTTCTTCCTTGGATTTCAGTTTTCAAATCTTCTATTTCGTGGAGTAATTGTTTTACGATTGGAGTTATCTCGTTATACCATTTTCCAAGTCTATATGTTTCTTGTGTCTAGATGTCTTGAATTGAACATTTTACTGCGTGTGATTGAAGTACTCCAGAAGGTATCTAAATAGGTTATTTCCAAGAGGCAAAATTAAACCTAACATCATCTTCATTACAGAATGAATATTTTCCTTTCGTTAAAACCGAATTTAATGATGAATGTAATTATGAATTTCAGTAACAGGACCCTGCGCCGAGGCTTGAAATGGGGTTTAAAGGTTTAAAGATCGCCTATGAATGGCAGAGGCAAGGGACAGTGACAATGCTCTAGCTAGCAGGACAATACCCATAGACTAGATACTGACCATATATACACCTGATCAACGCCCAAGCCCCTTCTCCACCCAAGCTAGGACCAGGGAGGGACAAGCATTGGCTTCTGATGATTCAGCAAGTAGGTCTATAGTCCACCCCAAACCCATCATCCTTAGCTCACAAGGATGGTGAAGTTGTAGAGACTACAAGGAACTATCGAGCTTGAGTGGGACTCGAACCATAGTCCAGCAGATCACCAAGCAGGGAGGTTTCCAATAGGCATTCAGGTGTAAATGGTGTAAGAGGATGGATAACAAGATGAAAGAGAGGAAGCGGGAACGGAAGGCTAAAAAGTGGACGCAGCTAGTGGTCGAAGGACCGTTGCAAAAAACCTGAAATAATGGCCACTCTCCACCGCCCTTGGTATATTGTTGGGACCAGTTCCTAAAGAAGTCGACTGTAGGACAACATACACATGAGGCTGTTCGACTTCTGATGATTACAACGGTCGTAAAGAGTTATACTTCGAGATTTTCTAACAACTTTAGTCTTTTTTATCATAAATCTGAAACGCGATGAAAGTAGGGTCTGAATTCAAGTTTTTATACAACTAAGTAGTTTTGGAGTTTTAATTCAATACTGTTATGTATTTTTACTGTCATACCATATGCACTACGTGTATTAGGAGTAATGTTGCACAGTATTGCATTGATAGAGCATGTTTCAGCATAGTTTATAATTATAGTAGCATATGGTATGAAGGATTTAATTTGTTAATTGTCTAAAAGATAGAATGTGATTCTTTTTACATTTGCATTGCAGTAGGATCCAGTCTTTTAGGAGTGATGCTCTTTTGTTATTTTTGTATTTTTTGTGTACGAGTTTTGTTTATATATTCTCACTCGAGAGTCACAAGCCATTCATTGGATCAGAAATGTTAGCCTGAACAAAATCAAATGTATTTTAATAATACCACAAGTCTCTAATTTGATCCCACCAAGACAAGTCAGCGAAAATGCCGGGATTGTAAAGTACAACACTAATGTATGGACATTATTCCAGGTATGTTTGAGGGCACTATTTCAAGCACATGAATAACAAATATAAAAAATATCTTTATAAGTAAAGTATGTTTTTTATTTTTACTCATTTAATGGATTTAACCTAAGCAGATTTCGACAATTAAACAAATATTCGAAGGTAGTAAAATAAGCGATTAGATCCAGTCCCATGATTATATAGACTCTTCAACCCCTTAACTTCCGTATATCACGACATGGAATGTGGTTTTATGTCTCAATCTCCTATTCCAGACGTAGCTGATTGTTGATGGGTCACACCATTCGTCTCGGTTGTGAATGGAAATTGTACGGAACAATTTCAGCACATTTGTTGAGGATATGATGATGGCAAAATTACATGATCATGACATTAGGTGACACATTCTTCCCGTAAGAGACCGTTATCATATAATGTTGGCTTATTCTGAAACGACGACGGCTGGATCAATTTCAGTTATTTCGTGTTGAGCTGGCTGACATTATTATCATCATCATTATTATTATTATTATTATTATTATTATTATTATTATTATTATCATGATGATGATGATGATGATGATGATTATTATTATTATTATTATTAGCTAAGCTACAACCCTAGTTGGAAAAGTAGGACTTGAAAAGTTGGACTTGGAATAGAGTAAATTGAAATCTACTACAGGATTCGTGTGGAAAAGCAATTAGTCAAACCCAACGATTACTTGTGAAATTATGATTAAAAGTGGCGAATTTAATTCCTTTATAATGTATTTCTACTCATTCTTAATGTATTATTGGATATATATATATATATATATATATATATACATATATATATATATATACATATATATATGTATATATATATGTACATATATATAAATAAATAAATATATATATATATATGTATACATATATATATATATATATATATATATATATGTATATATATATATATATATATATATATTTATATATATATATATATATATATATATATATATATATATATATATATATATATATATATATTATATATATATATATGTGTGTGTGTATAATTTCTTTTATTTTTTCGGGTGTGTATTTCCTAATTGTTATCTAAGCTGAACTGCTGCCTAAAAACAATGTTAGAGGGACAATATACCTATATGTTAGAGGTAAGAATAATATAGATAAACCATAGTCTAATGGCTTGGGATAACAAATGATTTCCGTTACTTAGACACCAGAACAATAAGAAGTAGCCAGAAAAAAATCTCTTTAGTATCTACAGGTATAGCAAAATTAAAAGATACTGGTTAAAAGGAGAATCGATAAAGATAGAAATTAACGAAAACAGGAATGTAGAAGAATGAGAAGTAATTTCTTGAATGAGGTAAAGGAGCCGTTACACTTCACCCTTCGAGCATTAGACTTAAGATCAACATTATTTTGTGTATATTTGTATGAACCAGTGATTCAAGTGTTAATAAGATTGGATTTGGATATATGAATTAAGGCTATGTAGCCGGCGCTTGGGTCTGAGAGGCCATTCAGAGCCCAAGGATACATTACGTAATAAAACTTAAGAAGATGGAAATAAGAAAAGAAGGACGAAGATGAGAACAAGGAAATAGAAAAAAAAAAAAAAAAAATAGCAGCTAGGGTTCGAAGGAACACCACAAAGATCCTCAAGTAACGCATACGGTACAACGCATGAGGTGCAATGACGGCAAATCCCTGTAGAAAATGCTAAAGAGGCATGTCTACATATGTTTTTTTTTTTTTTTTTTTTTTTTTTTTTTACAGAACTGTATATTTTAACAAATATTTTTTAGCAATAATAATTTTGATATTTGCCAATTTTCATGGGTTATATATTCTAGATAATATCACTACACATTTCCAATCAAAACCATTTTCACAGAAAATATTGCCAGTGTTTTATTAATTAAAAAAAAAATATTCCGAAAAATCCTTTACAGAGGTGAGATTGCTATAACATATGGCTTCCATTACACGTGTATCCTTTTCACAACGTATCACACCATACCTTTCTTATCATGAAACTAATTGGACTCTAAATTTAATCAACAGAAGACAGGTTCTCACACCCTCGCAATCCTGAATGTTATCATGAAAGACCTTCCTACAAATAACTGGGTTTCACTTGTTTTCACGAGTTATTCAGCAGATGTGAAGAGTGTGTTTCGTGTAGGTAATCAGGCTGTCATTATTTCTTTGCCGCAAGAATTTATTTTCTGCTGTTATCAACATTTGTGGTTCGTGGTCATGAGCTGACCTGATTCATTCGGGCACGGATAAAATCACATGTGAAATTAGTTGTAAACTTCTTAATTTTTGGTAGACGAAATTTTGGTGAAGCTATATTTTTGACACCTAGAATAAAAGGAAGAAACTAGAGGAAAAATTTGTAATCATAAATATGATTAAAATTCTTTGTTACTTCTCCGAAAATTACTCACCAGTTTTTTTTTTCATTTTCCTGTTAAAATAACAAACCTTTGAAGCGATTTTTAACAGAATATGATTGGATAAACTCAAAAGATAAGAAAAGGGTTAATTCACGATAATAAACAAATCAATTTTCTGCGTATGAAAAATATCCATTTTCCATTTTTATAAAGTAATTTATAACAATGTGTAGATCAAATACAAAAAAATCAATGAAGTAACATTTTCATAGCAAGAAAATCTGAAATTTTCTAATTTAATCCGAAAATAAACTTCTTTTATTTCTTATCTTTGTGCTGCAGGTGAGCAATTATAACAAGTATCATATTTATCTTTCGATCTGTTTGGGAGTGATAAAAGACATTATCCACCTGTTGATTATAATTGCTGTGTGGAACATTCCAAACGAAAGTCGAACATCTGTAACATATATGATTTCAAACCCAGTGCTTTGACAATTATCCTCATCATCATCATCATTATCATGTTGTTGTTATTATTATTATTATTATTATTATTATTATTATTATTATTATTATTATTATTATTATTATTATTATTATTATTATTAGCTAAGCTACAACCCTTGTTGGAAAAGCTGGTTGTTATAAACACAAGGACTCCAAATAAGAAAAATAGCCCAATAAGGAAAATAAATAAGGAAATAAATAAACTACAAGAGAAGCAATGAACAATTAAAATGGAATATTCTATGAACAGTAACAACATTAAAATAGACCTTTCATATTTAAAATATAAAAAGACTTAAGTCCTCCTGTTCAACATAAAAACATTCGCTGTAATTTTGAACTATTGAAGTTCCACCAATTCAACTATCTTATTAGGAAGATCATTCCACAACTTGGTCACAGCTGGGATAAAACTTCTAGAATACTGTGTAATCTTGAGCCTTATGATGGAGAAGGCATGATTATTAGAATTAACTGCATACCTAGTACTAAGAACAGGATGGTACTGTGGCACTGTCCGGGAAGATCTGAATGCAAAGGATGGTCAGATTTATAAAAACTCTTATGACGAACAAACTGAATTACGGAGCCAGAGATTAATCTTTAGATCAGGAATCAGAAATTCAAAAGACTTCTTCAGAATAGATTTTCTCAATAGGTCATTTTTTTGTGCAATTGAAGAAAAGACAGACCTAATGTGTTTCTTAAAAGTAAATTTCCTGTCTAGAATCACACCTAAAATCTTAAAATAGTCATACAGGGTTAAAAAAACATCATTAATGTTGAAATCTGGATGTTGAGGAGCCACTGTCCTCGACCTACTTACAATCATACTTTGACTTTGATAGGATTTAACTTTATGCCCCATAATTTTCCCATTACAGTAATTTTAGCTGGATTTCTATTAAGGGATTCAGCAACCCCAGATCGACATTCATATATTGAATACTTTTGACTTTTTCACAAACCTGTAGATCAAAACGTTTGAATTAAGAGAATTAATGATATGGATAGATACAATATAGTAACCGACTTTTTATATCTATCTATCGAGATATACAGATAGATGTATATACACAAGTAAACCTAAAATCTTACATCTATCTATCTATCTATCTATCTCTCTCTATCTATCTATCTATCTATCTAGATATAGAGATAGATCAGTATTTCCTTAACACAAGTATACCTGAAAATAAACTTCTATAATTCCATTACGCTTTCGATCAATTTCCGCTCTGCCCTCCTACAGACACTCAAAAATCCAGCGTAAGTTATAGCCAACAATACATACAAATTCAAATTGCGAATAAAAGATAGAAATCAATTTTATTGATCGTTATTATATAGAACCTTGTATTCAGGGCCGCCCTGATCTCCATTCCTGAAGACATTTGCAAGCCTAATCCTATTTATGGTAATCATGGAGGAGAAAGCATCCACTTCACTCCTTCCACAAATCACCAGCAGCTGTTATTGGTCGGTCCCTAGGAACTTCTACGTTGAAGATTTCTATGTTGTGATTAGACGAAAATTAATGCAAATCAGCTTTCTGCTGTGGCCAAAGCCTCCTTTTGAATTGCACTGTAATATAAACAGCATGGTAAACAAAATGAGATTATGAAAATTAAATTGCCACTTTCTCTAAAAAGAAAAGTATTTGATTAGATGGCCCTATCAGTATCAACTTAGGCATCAGAAGCTTGGAGCCTTACAAAAGTCTT
>NC_090733.1:104022269-104032269 GCF_036898095.1 Palaemon carinicauda | reverse complement strand
TGTATTGAAATGAATAGTCATTTCAATATATAAACAGACTAATATAAAACTAAGCAGATATGCCTTCCGAATTTGTTTGTAATCATAATACATATAAAACATTTTTCACTGTGGCTTTAGATGGAAACGTAATAATTAATATACCTGTGGTAAATCCATTTGCTCACGCCCTTCTAAGAGCTTCTAGGAAGAATGCACATTATTCTGTTTCCTTATTTTCTCCTCACTGGGCTATTTTACGTGTTGGAGCCCTTGAGTTAATAGCATCTTACTTTTCCAACTAGGGTTGTAGCTTGGTTAATAAAAGAAGAACAGCAACAACAACAAAACAACAACAACAACAACAACATAATAATAATAATAATAATGATAATAATAATAATAAATGCAACGAACACTTTCTAGGAACAGAGTAAGTACGTGGCAACAATGCAACCATTTTGCAATGCAGGGAAACGTCATAACTGATTCAACATACTGCAACTACTCATACAAGCACAGTCAACTGCAAAATTCCCCGGAGTAATATGAATTTATTTCTCTAACTGTTCATTGCAAAATTCATATTAGAGGCTTACGTCCAGCGCGATATATCTATGTAAAAGGAATTTTTATTCGATAATCTTTATCATTTTACTTACATTCATAATTCTTCCAACTATCGGTTATTGTACAACTCTGTTTTTTTATCATTTGCATTTTATTTTTTTTTTTTTTGTGTTTGTGACTAAAGTATTCTAAGATGTAAAGAAAAATGGTTTGGTTTATTGAAGAAAGCAAAGAAATTAAAGTATGCTAGTAATAATGCTAAGAGAAATAAAAGTGATAATGATATTCATTTATGAAGAATGCGAAGAAAAAAAGAGAGACGGAGGATATATAAAATTATACAGTAGTAGTAATAATGATAATGATATCAATAATGGTAAGAGTAATAATAATGATAATAATAATTATGATCATGATATAAATGATCTCAATGGTAATGGAAAAGCAAATCCTCATTAATGTTGTGGCAAGGATTTATCAAAATGGAAGAAATACGTTTTAACATAAGGAATAATGTTGATTTACTTTCCTATTTTTTTACTATTGCTATTATGACTGATCTATATTAATAATGATATTAGTGATAGCATGATAAACAGTAAAGAGAAATAATAATAATAATAATAATAATAATAATAATAATAATAATAATAATAATAATAAGTATTAAAATAACAGAAAGTACAAAAATATAATAATAATAATAATAATTGATAGGCAGTGTATATGGCGTATTGAGAGAGGAACTGGTAAACAGGAAAACAGTTTATTTTGAAGTTAAAAAAAAAATATAAAATGATTATAATTAAATGAAATTTCATCCATGTCTGATATGCTCCCAAAACTGGAAGTAGAAAATTTGCCCCAAAAATTAGCTGTCAGCAATTTGCTCCAAAAAATTGGCAGATAAATATTTGTTCCCAAAATTGGTGATTCAATATTTTCTCCAAAAATTGGCAGGCAATGGTAAAACACTGGCGATATTCAAAACTTATAGTGCTCAAAATTGGTCGTTTTGAAAAATGACATTTTTGAAAATTGACATTTTTAGTAATTGGCAGTTTTGAAAATTAGTGATGTCAAAAGTTGGCAATATCAAAATTGTAAAAAGTAATGATTTTGTAAAAGTAATGTGTTTATGAAATCCTTTAATATTTACACAGATAAAAAATATAAACCTTATCTTGTATTGATTATGTTTAGAAAGAAATCAGAACACTTATTACTAAATATATTTACTGTATACCTTTACGAAATAACTATAACATTTATACAAAAAAGTAAATTTAAACCGTTACCTATTCTTTACATTTTCAGATTAACTAAACAAAGACATATCATAAAACATATTTAAATGTAGATAGAATAACATTTTTAAAAAAGATTTACTTACAATTGTTTGAAAATGAATTCCTGAAACCCTTACAGAATATATAAGAATACTTCGTTTGAATAATCCTATAATATTTACTAAACAATAAATTTGTATTTTACCTACTCTTTATACATCCAAATGAAATCATAACGCTCTTGCAAAATATATCTAAATACTTATGAGACTAATCCTCTAATATTCACGAGTGCAAAAAAAGAATTCGCAATGCGACCTTCTCTTTATGTTTACAAACGAAATCCTGACAGTAATCCTCTCAAAAAATGAATGTTTCTGGTATCATTCGTCCAGGATCTGTTATTTCTAAATCTTCTATTTTCAGAACAAATCATTTACCAATCTTATTTTTTGATCGGCGAACCATTTCCGATGATTCGCATTTTTATTTTTCCTTTTCCGGTAATTCTGAAGCATTCCCAGTTTGGTATGTTTCTTGTTATGCAATTAATCCTTTTTGAAAAGCAATTAAAATGGTTTCTCTCAATGTACCTGTTTTCGCTGAGAATAAATTGCAATAATCCTCGTGTGTTTTTTTTTTCGTCTGTTTTCTTCCTTGGATTTCAGTTTTTAAATCTTCTATTTCGTGGAGTAATTGTTTTACGATTGGAGTTATCTCGTTATACCATTTTCCAAGTCTATATGTTTCTTGTGTATAGATGTCTTGAATTGAACGTTTTACTGCGTGTAATTGAAGTACTCTAGTAGGTATCTAAATAGGTTATCTCCAAGAGGCAAAATTAAACCTAACACCCTCTTCATTACAGAATGAATATTTTCCTTTCGTTAAAACCGAATTTAATGATGAATGTGATTATGAATTTCAGGAACAGGACTCTGCGCCGAGGCTTGAGATGGGGTTTAAAGGTTTAATGATCGCCTATGAATGGCAGAAGCAAGGGACAGTGACAATGCCCTAACTAGCAGGACAATACTCCAGAGACTGACCATATATACATCTGATCAACGCACAAGCCCCTTCTCCCCCCAAGCTAGGACCAGGGAGGGACAAGCATTGGCTTCTGATGATTCAGCAAGTAGGTCTAGAGTCCACCCCAAACCCATCATCCTTAGCTCACAAGGATGGTGAAGTTGTAGAGACTACAAGGAACTATCAAGCTTAAGCAAGACTCGAATCATAGTCCAGCAGATCACCAAGCAGGGACGTTTCCAATAGGCATTCAGGTGTAAATGGTGTAAGAGGATGGATAACAAGATGAAAGAGAGGAAGCGGGAACGGAAGGCTAAAAAGTGGACGCAGCTAGTGGTCGAAGGACCGTTGCAAAAAACCTGAAATAATGGCCACGTCCACCGCCCTTGGTATATTGTTGGGACCAGTTCCTAAAGAAGTCGACTGTAGGACAACATACACATGAGGCTGTTCGACTTCTGATGATTACGACGGTCGTAAAGAGTTTTCCTTCGAGATTTTCTAACAACTTTAGTCTTTTTTATCATAAATCTAAAACGCGATGAAAGTAGGGTCTGAATTCAAGTTTTTATACAACTAAGTAGTTTTGGAGTTTTAATTCAATACTGTTATGTATTTTTACTGTCATACCATATGCGCTACGTGTATTACGAGTAATGTTGCACAGTATTGCATTGATAGAACATGTTTCAGCATAGTTTATAATTATAGTAGCATATGGTATGAAGAATTTAATTTGTTAATTGTCTAAAAGATAGAATGTGATTCTTCTTACTTTTGTATTGCAGTAGGATCCAGTCTTTTAGGAGTGATGCTCTTTTGTTATTTTTGTATTTTTTGTAAACGAGTTTTGTTTATATATTCTCACTCGAGAGTCACACGCCATTCATTGGATCAGAAATGTTAGCCTGAACAAAATTAAATGTATTTTAATAATACCACAAGTCTCTAATTTGATCCCACCAAGACAAGTCAGCGAAAATGCCGGGATTGTCAAGTACAACACTAATGTATGGACATTATTTCAGGTATGTTTAAGGGCACTATTTCAAGCACATGGATAACAAATATAAAAATACCTTTATAAGTAAAGTATGTTTTTTGTTTTTACTCATTTAATGGATTTCTCCAAAGCAGATTTCGACAATTAAACAAATATTCGAAGGTAGTAAAATAAGCGATTAGATCCAGTCCCATGATTATATAGACTCTTCAACCCCTTAACTTCCTTATATCACGACATGGAATGTGGTTTTATGTCTCAATCTCCTATTCCAGACGCAGCTGATTGTTGATGGGTCACACCATTCGTCTCGGTTGTGAATGGAAATAGTACGGAACAATTTCAGCACATTTGTTGAGGATATGATGATGGCAAAATTACATGATCATGACATTAGGTGACACGTTCTTCCCGTAAGAGACCGTTATCATATAATGTTGGCTTATTCTGAAACGACGACGGCTGGATCAATTTCAGTTATTTCGTGTTGAGCTGGGTGACATGAAGGTTATTATTATTATTATTATTATTATTATTATTATTATTATTATTATGATGATGATGATGATGATTATTATTATTATTATTATTATCATTATTATTATTATTATTATTATTATTAGCTAAGCTAAAACCCTAGTTGGAAGAATAAGATGCTATAAACGTAATAGCTCCAACAGGAAAAAATAGCCCAGTGAGGAAAGGAAAGGAGGAACTACAGAAACTACATGAGTAATGAATATAAAATAACATAAGATCAGTAAAATCGTTTAAATAGATCTGTCATAAATAAACTATGAAGAGAGACTTATGTAAACCTGTTCAACACAAAAACATTCGCTGCCAGTTTGAACCTTTGAAGTTCCACCGAAAACCATTCCACAATCTGTCATAGCAGGAATAAAACTACTAGAATACTGTGTACTGTTGTTCCAAAGAAACTGAATAACAAGGGCATTTACGTCAAAAATTACTGTAATGTTTAAGATGTATTAGAAAGTCCAACTTGAAAGGAAATAGCTTTGACTTGGAATAGGGTAAACTGAAATCTACTACAGGATTCGTGTGGAAAAGCAATTAGTCAAACCCAACGATTACTTGTGAAATTATGATTAAAAAGGGGCGAATGTAATTCCTTTAAAATGTATTTCTACTCATTATTAATGTATTTTTGGATATATATATATATATATATATATATATATATATATATATATATATATTAACAAATATTTTTTAGCAATAATAATTTTGATATTTGCCAATTTTCATGGGTTATATATTCTAGATAATATCACTACACATTTCCAATCAAAACCATTTTCACTGAAAATATTGCCAGTGTTTTATTAATTAAAAAAAAAAATATTCCGAAAAATCCTTTACAGAGGTGAGATTGCTATAACATATGGCTTCCATTACACGTGTACCCTTTTCACAACGTATTACACCATACCTTTCTTATCATGAAATTAATTGGACTCTAAATTTAATCAACAGAAGACAGGTTCTCACACCCTCGCAATCCTGAATGTGTTCATGAAAGACCTTCCTACAAATAACTGGGTTTCACTTGTTTTCACGAGTTATTCAGCAGATGTGAAGAGGGTGTTTCGTGTAGGTAATCAGGCTGTCATTATTTCTTTGCCGCAAGAATTTATTTTCTACTGTTATCAACATTTGTGGCTCGTTGACCAAGGCTGACCTGATTCATTCGGGCACGGATAAAATCACATGTGAAATTAGTTGTAAACTTCTTAATTTTTGGTAGACGAAATTTTGGTGAAGCTATATTTTTGACACCTAGAATAAAAGGAAGAAACTAGAGGGAAAATTTGTAATCATAAATATGATTCAAATTCTTTGTTACTTCCCCGAAAATTACTCACCAGTTTTTTTTTTTATTTACCTGTTAAAATAACAAACCTTTGGAGCGATTTTTAACAGAATATGATCGGATAAACTCAAAAGATATGAACAGGGTTAATTCACGATGATAAACAAATCAATTTTCTGAATATATGAAACATGTCTATTTTCCATTTTTATAACAATGTGTAGATCAAATAAAAAAAGATCAATAAAATAAATATCTATATAGCAAGAAAATCTGAAATTTTTTAATTTAATCCGAAAATAAACTTCTTTTATTTCTTATCTTTATGCTGCAGGTGAGCAATTATAGCAAGTATCATATTTATCTTTCGATCTGTTTGGGAGTGATGAAAGACATTATCCACCTGTTGATTATAATTGCTGTGTGGAACATTCCAAAAGAAAGTCGAACATCTGTAACATATATGATTTCAAACCCAGTGCTTTGACAATTATCATCATCATCATCATCATCATCATGTTGTTATTATTATTATTATTATTATTATTATTATTATTATTATTATTATTATTATTATTATTATTATTAGCTAAGCTACAACCCTAGTTGGAAAAGCTGGTTGTTATAAACCTAAGGACTCCAAATAAGAAAAATAGCCCAGCAATGAATATAAATAAGGAAATAAATAAACTACAAGAGAAGCAATGAACAACTAAAATGGAATATTCTATGAACAGTAACAACATTAAAATAGATCTTTCATATACAAAATATAAAAAGATACTTATGTCATCCTGTTCAACATAAAGATATTCGCTGCAATTTTGAACTATTGAAGTTCCACCAGTTCAACTACCTCATTAGGAAGATCATTCCACAACTTGGTCACAGCTGGGATAAAACTTCTAGAATACTGTGTAATCTTGAGCCTTATGATGGAGAAGGTATGACTATTAGAAGTAACTGCATCCCTAGTATTAAGAACAGGATGGTACTGTGGTACTGTCCGGGAAGATCTGAATGCAAAGGATGGTCAGATTTATAAAAAATCTTATGACGAACTAATTGAATGATGAAGCCTGAGATTAAACTTTAGATCAGGAATAAGAAATTCAAAAGACTTCTTCAGAATAAATTGGTCACCGAAAATCTTAAAAAACTTTCTCAATAAGCCATTTTTTTTTTTTGTGCAATTGAAGGAGAGACAGACCTAATGTGTTTCTCAAAAGTAAATTTTCTGTCTAGAATCACACCTAAAATCTTAAAATAGTCATACAGGGTTAAAGAAACATCATTAATGTTGAGATCTGGATGTTGAGGAGCCACTGTCCTCGACCTACTTACAATCATACTTTGATTTTGATAGGATTTAACTTTATGCCCCATAATTTTCCCATTACAGTAATTTTAGCTAGATTTCTATTAAGGGATTCAGCAACCCCCGATCTACATTCATATATTGAATACTTTTGAATTTTTCACAAACCTGTAGATCAAAACGTTTGAATTAAGTGAATTAATGATATGGATAGATACACTATAGTAACCGACTTTTTATATCTATCTATCAAGATATACAGATAGATGTATATACACAAGTAAAACTGAAATTATACATTTATCTATCTATCTATCTATAGAGATAGATCAGTATTTCCTTAACACAAGTATACCTGAAAATAAACTTGTATAATTCCATTACGCTTTAGATCAATTTCCGCTCTGCCTTCCTACAGACACTAAAAAATCTAGCTTAAGTTTCAACCAGCAATACATACAAATTCAAATTGCGAATAAAAGATAGAAATCTTTTTATTGGTCGTTATTATATAGAACCTTGTATTCAGGGCCATCCTGATCTCCATTCCTGAAGACATTTGCAAGCCTAATCCTATTTATGGTAATCATGGAGGAGAAAACATCCACTTCACTCCTTCCACAAATCACCAGCAGCTGTTATTGGTCGGTCCCTAGGAACTTCTACGTTGAAGATTTCTATGTTGTGATTAGACGAAAATTAATGCAAATCAGCTTTCTGCTGTGGCCAAAGCCTCCTTTTGAATTGCATTGTAATATAAACAGCATGGTAAAGAAAATGAGATTATGAAAATTAAATTGCAACTTTCTCTAAAAAGAAAAGTATTTAACTAGATGGTCCTATCAGTATCAAATTGGGCATCAAAAGCTTGGAGCCTTAATAAAGTCGTAGCATATAAGTTAGTTACAACTCAAAGAGCTATAGAAATAATAATGAGGGAAATAACACTAAGAGACAGAAAAAAGAGCAACATGGATTAGAGAGCAAACTAAAGTAGAGGATATTCTATCATCATGTAAAATAAAGAAATGGGGATAGCCAGGACACATAGTGAGAAATACAGATAATATATGGACATTAAGAAAAAACAGAATGGGTCCCTAGAGATTGCAAAGAAAGCAGGGCAGGGGAGAGAAGACGATGGATCGACGAGTTAAGAAAATTTGGGGATATAGACTGGCATAGAAAGACCATAAACAAACGCGTGTAGAAGGACATGTCTGAGGCCTTTGTCACGCAGTGGACTAGCAACATCTGATAATGATGATCATGATGGTATACATACTGTATATGTATATATTGTACATGTATGTATATAAACACAAATACGTATATGGGTTATATTTATATGGGGTGCCAACATAGTGGTCATGAAATGTTTGAAGTGGCCATATGAAGTGCATAATAAGTTGTGGATTTATGTGTTTGCTTTAATCATCCTTCAGTTAGAAATTTACGAATTAAGTTAATTTGTAGCCATCTCCATTACAGGAAACGACTAGATAACAAAACACATCTGTAGTAATCTCTGTGAAAACTAATTATGAATATGGTAGGTTGTGAGACAACTTCCGAAATCTTATTACCATTATTCTCATTATTAATATCACTAGCCATTATGGAAAGCTAATTTTAAAAGCCAAACAGCTAGAAGTTAAAGGCACCCGGTGCGGAAAATGAATGAAGAAGTAATATATATTTATATATATACTAATCTTAAACAGAGAGATAAAATATAACTTTGAAATGATACTTATGTCAACCTGCTCATAAGAAAAGCATTTCCTTAAAACCTCAATTTCGGGAAGATTCACCCACAAATCTAAATTTCTGTAATTTCAAAGATTCAATTATTTGATCAAGAGGATTCATCCACAACTTGGTCACAGTTGAAATGAAACTTCTAGAATACTGTGTAGTATTGATCTTCATGGAAAATAAATGTAAGAATGTTTGATTTAATTGTATAACCTGTACTAAATATTGGATTGTGTTGTCTGGCTGTATTGGAATGCAAAGGATTATGAGAATTATGAAAACCTTCTAAATAATGCGTAAAGAGATACCGGGTAACTGAACGAAAATGGCAGAAATTAATGCCCAGATCAGTGATAAGTAATTTTATAAGCAGTAAGTATTTACCACACGTTGAAAAGAGTCAGATACAAAAGTCTAGACAGGAGGCCAATGTTCGAACCAAGATGGAATAAGGTTCGAACATTGACAGAATGAATGAATGAAAACAAATAATCAGGATACACACCAACATGAAATTCTTAGTCTATTCATAAGCAAGAGGTAAGCTCCAGTATGCTTATGCAAGTGTAATCAAGAAAGGTTCATCAGCATCAGCCGTTACTAGACCACTGTAGGATAAAGGCCTCAGATATTTTCTTCCACTCCCGTCTGTTTGGGGTCTTCCAATGCCATTCTATTTACATATATATTAAATTTAATTGAACATCCACAAATATCTAAAATGATTTCCATTTTACATCAAAATTTTTATCTGGATGCGATGTGATTTACATCCCTATCCAAAATCATGCGATGTTTATTCTCAGCCAAACGATACCTAGACCGTGCCCTCTCCCTCACACCATTTTCAACTTTGCTGTTTCTCTCGTAATAATTCATTGCTCTTCATAGGATGGTGAAAAGAAGCTCTTATGATACGACATTTTCTACGAAATAAACCTAGTTAACCGGACAGTTCCATCCGTTTCTTTATAGCTATAAAGCTTGTGAAGAATTTCTTCATCCGAAGAGAAATTAGATAGACGGAAGGAAGATCATAGAAAGTTGATGAAGTTGATGGTGTTGATTATGACCTTTCCATCCATCTTTATGATTAGACTAGTTTTAAAGTCTGCTGTGCCTTCATCACCATCGCCATCCCCCTCATCACCATCATTCATGATGTCCACAACCTTTCTCTTCAAGAGAGCTGTCACTTCCCCACCACACTTGGG
>NC_090733.1:104007269-104017269 GCF_036898095.1 Palaemon carinicauda | reverse complement strand
TACGAAAATAGGCAAAGCAAGAGGAGAAGAAGGCCTAAAAATTGATTTAATAAAATATGAAGGAGATTCCATAGTAGTAAAACTCGCGGAAATCTACGCTAAATGTCTACAAGAATGCTCTATATCTACAGCTTTGAAAAACTATATAATCATACCAATTCAGAAAAAGGGAGACACAAAAGACCTGAAACATTACCGCCCAATGAGTTTACTCTTCGTAATATATATAAGATATTTACAAAGATCATATTAGACCGAATAAAAAAAAAAAAAAAAAAACTAGACTTGAATCAACCAAGAGAGCAGGCAGGCTTTAGAAATGGGTACTCAACAACTGACCATATCCATACAATTAACCAGCTAATGTAAAAGTCAACAGAGGATGACAAACCACTATGTATGGTATTTATAGACTATAAAAAAGCTTCTGATTCTGTCAAAACATCTGCAGTGACGAAAGCCCTTCAAAAACAAGGAATAGAAGAATCTTATGATAGAACACTTGAAGATATCTATACAAGAAACACAACAATCCTAAAACTTCACACAGATAGTGAGAATATTCCGATTGAGAGAGGAGTTCGACAGGGAGACCCCCTTCTACTAAATTATTGACAGCATGCCTAGAAGAAGTTTTTAAGAATTTAGATTGAGAAAATGTAGGAATTAATATTAATGGGAGAATACCTTAACAACTTAAGATTTGCAGATTACATAGTTGTATTTAGTGAATGATGGGAGGAATTACAAAAGATGTTAGAAGATTTGAATAGAGAAAGCAGAAATGTAGGTTTGAACATGAATATGAATATAACTAAGATAATGTTCAATGAATATGCAGAGACAACAAATAAGAGCTATGGACGAACGCATAGAGACTGTTAATGAATATACGTACTTAGGAGAGACACTAAGTGTTTCCCCAGGACATGAGCCGGAAATTAAAAAAGGATAAGCATGGGAAAGAGAGCATTTGGTAAACAAAATAAGATTATGAAAGTAAAATGCAAATTACTCTAAGAAAAAAGTATTAACTTTTGCAACAGAAACTTAGAGTCTTACTAAATCCTTAGACCATAAGCTAGTTACAAATCAAAGAGTTATAGAGAAAATAATGATGGGAATAACAATAAAAGTCAGAAAAAGAGCAACATCGATACGACAGCAACTGAAAGTAGAGGAAATTCTAACATGTAAGAAAAATAAATGGAGATGTGCAGAACATATAATGACAATGAGAGAAAATATATGGACATTAAGATAACAGAATGGGTTTCTACAGATTGTAAAAGAAACAGGGGAAGGAAGAGAAGACCATGAATTGACGAACTAAGAATATTTGAGGGTGTGAACTGGCATAGAAAGATCGCAAACAGCTTATAAACTAGTGGAAGGACATGTCTGAGGCCTCTGTTCTGTAGTAGACTAGTAACGGCTGATGATGATGATGATATATATATTTATATATATATATATATATATATATATATATATATATATATATATATATATATATATATATATATATATATATATATATATACAGGGGTGGGTCTATTTATATATCATTGACAAATCGCTGGAACGTGCGTTGTCTCAAGATGACAGATATTAACACCGTGAAGAGGTGCAATAATAACACGAAAGCGCTAGTCAAATCCTCGTTTTCTTTCCCCCCCCCCCGGCCCGCTGTCACATATATATATATATATATATATATATATATATATATATATATACATAATTAAATATATATATATATATTTATATATATATATATATACACATACATATATATATATATATATATATATATATATATATATATATATATATGTACAGTATATATGTACGCATGTATATACAAATCCCAGGTTTAACATGATATTTAAAAGCATAAATATTCAAAAGCATATACAAACACATGCAATATAATGAATAAATAAAGGACTCGAGGGGGAATTAAAATCGTATTCATTCAATCCCAAATCATGATTATTTGATGTGTCTCCGAAGCTTCATCGATGCATTACGTTATAATAAACTGAAATAACAGGGAAATATTCGCGCACTGATCACCGCGATAATACTCTCTCAATTCTATAGAATAGGAAATTATTGAATGACCTTTCAATAGAGGGGTTAATTACGCAGGAGGAATGCGATATTGCTGATTGTAAACACAATATTAGGGTGCTGTATAATTCCACTTTACTATGATTGTTGACTGATTTGCTCGTGAGTTTGGGAATAGGAAAGTACATTGAAAAGTGAGAATTCAGGTAAACGTATTATCATATTATGAGAATGATATATAAATGTCTATTTATATATCTATCAACCTCTATATAGCTATCTATCTGTTCCAAAGGTACCGTATTCCAGTGACGGGGCTTGAGACGTGTATCACGAAGTTCAGTATTAAGTTCCAACTTGCCACCCACCAGTTGACCCAAAATGTAGACAAGTGCCAGCGTAAACAAAGGTGAGAATAAAGAGGACGAGCCTACAGATCTCAAATTTATATATGAAACATTTAAAAAGTATAAAGTCACACCCAATCTTAAGCGTTTCATTATTGATAGGCCTGCCTACTCAGGAAAGTTCTTCCCGACTGAAATCTTACTGTTAGATTTCAGCGTTCTTACCAAAAGTTATCTTTCTACATCGGAGAATCAAAGTAGCTCTCATGAAAATTTACTTATGAAAAAAAGAAAGAAAAAAAAAGAAAACAATTGAAATGACCTCATGAAGTCATAACATCATAATGTGATCCTGGAATATACAAGTTTGTGCTTTGCATCGGTTTTGACAACTCCATCACTTCCCGATAACCTTTGAAGTTGTGACACCAGCTAAAGGCATAAAAATCACAGAAAGAATGTTATTTTGATATTACAGAAGGAACGAGGATCTCAAAGACTAAGACATCGCTTGAGGAAAAGCAGGATGCTATAAGCCTAAAGGCTACAACAGGGATAAATAACCTAGTGAGGAAAGGAAACAAGGAAATGAATAGATTGTAAGAAATGTCATGAACAGTCAAAATAAGATATACCAGGAACAGTAACATCAATTAAATTTGATCGTTCATATATAAACTATAAATTTCAACAAAACAAGAGAAAGAGAAATAAGACATAACAGTGTGCCCGAGAGTACCCTTAAGCTAGAGAGCTCTAACCCAAGAGTGAAAGACCATGGTAAAGAGGGTAAGACACTGGGCGGTATTCATAAAGAAAAGGATATGCTTATACTTGCAAAATATGAAGGAAATCCTTCTACTTGTATTCATAAACATTTCAAGCAAAAGCTTCTACTTTTAGAGCAAAAGCATATCCTTATAATCACATAACAGTAAATGGTTATACATAAAGAACACCCTTTACTTCATAAAAAGAGCATATGCTTCGAAAAAGCTGAGTCTGGTCAGTAGCAGACTGCAGTTCGAAGAGAAAGGTTGTTCTGTCCGATTCTCAGTACGATGGCAGATTTTGTGGATGTGAGGCATGTTAAACAATACATGCCCCGTTTACCCACACTTGATCGTGATTTCAAGATATTAGTCCGTTTTGAAGAACAAAATGTACAGTGGCTTGCGGACAGATATCTTGTCCAAACCTGGAATCTCAATGAAATACCATAACTTGGTGATATGCATTTTACATTTGCTTTTGCATGTATAAACAGTTGGGAGAATACGAAGGCTGCTGTATTTAGGGATGTATGTATGTAAAAACAGTATATATGTATGTATGTATGTATGTCTGTATGTATGTATGTATGTATATATATATATATATATATATATATATATATATATGTGTGTGTGTGTGTGTGTGTCTGTGTGTGTGTGTACAGTACATGCAAATATACTGTATTCATATAATATATAAATATAGTTTATATATATATATATATATATATGTATATATATACATATCATATATATATATGTATATATATATATATATATATACTATATATATGTATATGTATGTATATATTATATATATGTGTATGTATGTATGTATATGTATATACATACATCGTATAAATATACATATCTACACAGAATATTCATATACTGCAAAAGCTTATTTACATGCATGTATATACACATATATAAACTATATATATATATATATATATATATATATATATATATATATATATATATATATATATCGATTCGTACCAGAAATAGATTGTTCTAAATACCAAACCTGAAATAATTTAGCTGAAATCAACTATTTCAATTCGGTTTGCTTTAAACCTCAATTATCCTTCACCCTTCGTCCGGGTATCTTAAAGTTTCCTTCAAACTGCAAAGCTGAGCGTTTAGCGTCTTCAAAACTTTTCAACTCAAATCCATAAATCAAATTACGTAGTTTATTATTATTATTATTATTATTATTATTATTATTATTATTATTATTATTATTATTATTATTATTATTATTATTATTATTGTTGTTGTTGTTCTTGTTATAAAATAAGAATGAAATTTTTTGCGAGTCCTAAAAGAATTCAGAAGAAAATCTTCTCGGATTTCCAAATGGCTTCAGAAGAAATAGCCATAGACTTAGCATGGAATTCTGAATGCCTCCAGAACGGAATCTCAGAACGGTATCGGAAGAAAACATTCCCGGATTTCCAAATGGCTTCAGAAAAAATAGCCATAGACTTAGCATGGAATTCTGAATGCCTCCAGAACGGAATCTCAGAATGGTTTCGGAAGAAAACTTTCCCGAATTTCCAAAAGTCTTCAAAGGACATAGCCGTATACTTAACATGGATTTCTGAATGACTCTAGAACTGAAATTTCCAGGAGCAGTCCTGAACAACTCCTCCCCGAGCTTCAAATGACTTCTGAAGACCTGATCTTCAATTTTTCAAACGTAGCCTGCAACACCTCACATGATCTGTATGTAGCTGGCGAAATCTAACCAAGGAATTGCGCGTCAATAGGAGTAAGAGGAAATAAGTTGATGACTGGGAGAAGGATTTCACTTAACTCACAGAGATCGCGTTCTGGCGGAATAGGAAGCTGCCGGTAAGAATTATGTGTTACGTCTTTGGAACACCATCAACTACAGATGGTTTTGGTTGCTGCTGAAGTTGCCGATTGTTCCTTTTTTTATCGCCCGACCTATAGAAAGACACGGGATCTTCCGTTGGCAGCTGAGCTTTGAAGATCATAATGTATGCGCCTTAAAGGATCCTTTGCTTGGGCTTTTGCGACGATGTCTTATTAAAGGAGACTCTTGGAAAAAGTAAGAGGCTTTGTATCGGTGCAAAAACGGATTACGGGGAATAAAGATGGAGGCAGAATGGTTCAACTGAACGGTGAGTGACGTGTAGTTCTTCAACAGGATTGTCCCAAAATTCGCCACTGAAGTAAGGACATATCCAGACGACATTGGTAAATATATCATGTTGCTCGTCATTTACTTTAACATGATAGTGTATGTGGAGAAATCGATAGTATTCATCTCTTTACTCATTGCCCAGATAGGTAAAGAATAATGCCTTCGATTTCCCTGAGGAATCTGACGAAGTGAGGACTCGCGGCACTGAAATCTCTTTTGAAATCTAGAAGGACACTGACGAACTAAGGAAAAGAGACAATGAAATCTCAAAAGAAACAGATAATCTAATGAAAGAAGATCTTGAAAACTAGAAGACAGGAGAAAACAGCGAAGAGGAGCCTCTAATGCCAGAGGTAAGACACCTAAAAATAGAGAGCTTCTAATGCTAGAAGTAAGGCACCTCAAAATATAGATCGAAGACCCTCTAATGCTAAAAGCATGGAACCTAGAAATATATGTCAAAGAACTTCTAATGCTAGAAGTGTGGGAGCTAAAGAGAGAGGTTAAAGAACTTCTAATGTTAGAGGTGTGGGAGCTATAAAGAGAGGTCAAAGAACTTCTAATGCTTGAGGTAAGGGAGCTAAAAGGAGGTCAAAGAATTTCTAATGCTAGAGGTGTGGGAGCTAAAAAGAGGTCAAAGAACTTCTAATGCTAGAGGTGTGGGAGCTAAAAAAGAGGTCAAAGAACTTCTAATACTAGAGGTGTGGGAGTTAAAAAGAAATCAAAGAACTTTTGATGCTAGAGGTGTGGGAGCTAAAAAGAGGTCAAAGAGCTTCTAATGCTAGAGGTGTGGGGGCTAAAAAGAGGTCAAAGAACTTCTAATGCTAGAGGTGTGGGAGCTAAAAAGAAATCAAAGAACTTTTAATGTTAGAGGTGTGGGAGCTAAAAAGAGGTCAAAGAACTTCTAATGCTAGAGGTGTGGGAGCTAAAAAGAAATCAAAGAACTTTTAATGCAACGGGTGTGGGAGCTAAAAAGAGGTCAAAGAACTTCTAATGCTAGAGGTGTGGGAGCTAAAAAGAGGTCAAAGAACTTCTAATGCTAGAGGTGTGGGAGCTAAAAAGAAGTCAAAGAACTTCTAATGCTAGAGATGTGGGAGCTAAAAAGAGGTCAAAGAACTTCTAATGCTAGAGGTGTGGGAGCTAAAAAGAGGTCAAAGAACTTCTAATGCTAGAGGTGTGGGAGCTAAAAAGAGGTCAAAGAACTTCTAATGCTAGAGGTGTGGGAGCTAAAAAGAGGTAAAAAACTTCTAACACTAGAGGTGTGGGAGCTAAAAAGAGGTCAAAGAACCTCTAACGCTAGAGGTGTGGGAGCTAAAAAGAGGTCTAAGAGCTTCTAATGCAAGGGGTGTGGGAGCTAAAAAGAGGTCAAAGAACTTCTAATGCAAGGGGTGTGGGAGCTGAAAAGAGGTCAAAGAACTTCTAATGCAAGGGGTGGGGGAGCTAAAAAGAGGTCAAAGAACTTCTAATGCAAGGCGTGTGGGAGCTAAAAAGAAGTCAAAGAACTTCTAATGCAAGGGGTGTGGGAGCTAAAAAGAGGTCAAAGAACTTCTAATGCAAGGGGTGGTGGAGCTAAAAAGAGGTCAAAGAACTTCTAATGCTAGAAGTGTGGGAGCTAAAAAAAGGTCAGAGAACTTCTAATGCAACGGGTGTGGGAGCTAAAAAGAGGTCAAAGAACCTCTAACGCTAGAGGTGTGAGAGCTAAAAAGAGGTCTAAGAACTTCTAATGCAAGGGGTGTGGGAGCTAAAAAGAGGTCAAAGAACTTCTAATGCAAGGGGTGTGGGAGCTGAAAAGAGGTCAAAGAACTTCTAATGCAAGGGGTGGGGGAGCTAAAAAGAGGTCAGAGAACTTCTAATGCAAGGCGTGTGGGAACTAAAAAGTAGTCAAAGAACTTCTAATGCAAGGGGTGTGGGAGCTAAAAAGAGGTCAAAGAACTTCTAACGCAAGGGGTGGTGGAGCTAAAAAGAGGTCAAAGAACTTCTAATGCTAGAAGTGTGGGAGCTAAAAAGAGGTCAAAGAACTTCTAATGCAAGGGGTGGGGGAGCTAAAAAGAGGTCAGAGAACTTCTAATGCAAGGGGTGTGGGAGCTAAAAAGAGGTCAGAGAACTTCTAATGCAAGGGGTGTGGGAGCTAAAAAGAGGTCAAAGAACTTCTAATGCAAGGGGTGTGGGAGCTGAAAAGAGGTCAAAGAACTTCTAATGCAAGGGGTGTGGGAGCTAAAAAGAGGTCAAAGAACTTCTAATGCAAGGGGTGTGGGAGCTAAAAAGAGGTCAAAGAACTTCTAATGCAAGGGGTGGGGGAGCTAAAAAGAGGTCAAAGAACTTCTAATGTAAGGGGTGTGGGAGCTAAAAAGAGGTCAAAGAACTTCTAATGCAAGGGGTGTGGGAGTTAAAAAGATGTCAAAGAACTTCTAATGCAAGGGGTGTGGGAGCTGAAAAGAGGTCAAAGAGCTTCTAATGCAAGGCGTGTGGGAGCTAAAAAGAGGTCAAAGAACTTCAAAAGCAAGGGATGTGGGAGCTAAAAAGAGGTCAAAGAACTACTAATGCAAGGGGTGTGGGAGCTAAAAAGAGGTCAAAGAACTTCTAATGCAAGGGGTGTGGGAGCTAAAAAGAGGTCAAAGAACTTATAATGCAAAGGGTGGGGAAGCTAAAAAGAGGTCAAAGAACTTAAAATGCAAGGGGTGGGGAAGCTAAAAAGAGGTCAAAGAACTTCTAATGCAAGGGGTGTGGGATCTAAAAAGAGGTCAAAGAACTTCTAATGCAAGGGGTGTGGGAGCTAAAAATAGGCCAAAGAACTTCTAATTCAAGGGGTGTGGGAGCTAAAAAGAGGTCAAAGAACTTATAATGCAAAGGGTGGGGAAGCTAAAAAGAGGTCAAAGAACTTAAAATGCAAGGGGTGGGGAAGCTAAAAAGAGGTCAAAGAACTTCTAATGCAAGGGGTGTGGGATCTAAAAAGAGGTCAAAGAACTTCTAATGCAAGGGGTGTGGGAGCTAAAAAGAGGTAAAAGAACTTCTAATGCAAGGGGTGTGGGATCTAAAAAGATGTCAAAGAACTTCTAATACAAGGGGTGTGGGAGCTAAAAAGAGGTCAAAGAACTTCTAATGCTAGGGGTGGGGGATAGATGTCGCCAGCGAGGCTTTGGGGAAGGCGCGGCGGCATCTGTGTTCTTTCTGATGCGTAAACTTAATTAAATACAAGTAAAACAGGGCATTAAATACGTATTAAAAATGCTAAACTCTTTCTTATCTTGACAGCACAAATGAAATCTTACAAGTTCCAACATGTAACTAAGAGCTCCCGAAACACGAGTCAATCTTTTACTTCTGCTTGGAGGATATCCTCGCAAGTAAAAGGTAATCATTATGAATATGGAAAGAAAGATTTGCTTATACTTCTACCTTTTGCTTCAGAGAATTACCTTGTACTTCTACCTTATGCTTACAAGGATATCCTTCATTTTTATGAATACCTCCCACTACCATAGATTAGAAAGCAATGGTTTGATTTTGGAGTGTCCTTCTCCTAGAAGAGCTGCTTACCATAGCTAAAGAGTCTATTCTACCCTTACCAAGAGGAAAGTAACCACTGAACAATTACAGTACAGTAGTTAACACCTTGAACGATGAAGAATTGTTTGGTAATCTCAGTGTTATCAGGTGTATAAGGACAAAAGAAAATGGGGAAAGAGGAGGCTAAACCATTTGGTTTATGTGTAGGCAAAGGAAAAAAACTAGCCGTAACCAGAGAGAGTGATCCAATGTAATACTGGTTGGCCAGTCTTCATGAAGTTTTGCTCAAAGGAGTTATAAGGATGGTGACGTATTCAAATCAATGTTTTAGCTGTTCCACAGAAATAACAATGAAGGCAGAATGACGATATGGAGAGAAGAGGTTTAGTTATGTTTATAAAATCACTTGCACCCATTTATGTCAGTCAAGTTTAACGATCATTTACACCTACTTAAGTTAGCCATGTTTAGTAACATCATTTCCACCAACTTATGTCAGTCATGTTTAGAAAGATCATTTCCACCCACCTAAATCAGTCGTGAAAGTAAGATCATTTCCACCTTCCTAAGTAAGTCAAGTTTAGTAAGATCATTTCCACCCACCTAAGTCAGTCCTGTGCTATTTTCGGCACAAAGAATCTTATTTAAGGATTATTTCCTCTTTGACTCAAAAGGTTCCATCTGTAATAAAAACAGGAAATGAATATCACTCATTCGAGTCTTCGTAGTCGGAAGAATATAATATATTATTTCTCCCCTCTGTCACAAAGATGGATGAATGAAGAAATCTAAGGTCAAGTTGATTAGATATTATTATCACTTGGACTTAGAATTAATATGGAATGTATGATGAGTTGAGTATAGCAGTAGAATATTAAATCACTTTATTCATATGAAATTTCAGTGGAGTAAAATAAATGTGTAAGAAAGTTTCGATGTAACATAAACACCTTTAAATCACATACAAATGAATTGAAATATACACATATATGCACTCATATATATACACACACGCAGATATATTTATGTATGAATGTATATACAAACAGTAATTTTTCAAGAATCATAGTAGTTTCAGGATTCTAAACAATGACGGGTACTTCCTCAATGGTTATTGTATT
>NC_090733.1:103969769-104004769 GCF_036898095.1 Palaemon carinicauda | reverse complement strand
TCATTTCCATATAAATTGTAGCCAGAGTTGTTTCAAGCACAGGTGTTCAATTTAAATTTAACTACTTGAGAAATTAATTAAGTTTTGTTTGAAATGGCCCCTAGCTTTGATTTCTTTTAACTGTGTGAGCAGGTAATTTAATCATTTTGATTTCTTTTAACCATATGAGCCGGCAATTCAACAAGTACCCTGATCAATATAAACAGTTTTAGATTATAGTTTGAGAAAATGAGTAATGTAGATTTAACTAAAAATAATATCATACTCTAAATATGCAAACATCACAAGGGAGGTTGTCGACCTGTTCAAGTCCTACTGCGTTACCTGCCAAGAAAAGACAAAAAGAACCAAGAAAAAGGGAGTTGTGGCTCGGCCCATACTTACTTAGGATTTTAATTCTCGCTTCCAAGTCGATTTAATTGACATGCAGTCGTCTCCACAAGCCCAACACAAGTGGATTATTGTGTACCAGTGCCGTCTGACCAAGTTTGTTATCCTGCGCCCACTCACACTCAAGAGAGTAGCTAAGGTTGCCTTTTAGCTTTTGGGTATCTTCTTATTGATTGGTGATCCATGCATCCTACAATCAGATAATGGATCTGAGTTCACTGCCTAGGTGGTTCGAAAGATGAAGGATCTCTGGCCGCATCTTGTGCATGGCAAGCCCCTAGAGAGCCACAGAGTCAAGGTTCAGTTGATCAGGCCAACTCAAACATCAAAGATATGCTGGCTGCTTGGCTCTCTGACAACACCCGAGATTAGTCCTTAGGCCTTCGTTTTGTTCAGAACCAGAACTCATCATACCATTAAGGGATCAAGAGTACCCCGTATGCTACTTTGCTTGGAGAGAATCCAAAAGATGGACTCTCTTCCACTAGCTTGCTTCAGGAGGTCATTGACCGCTTAGAGACAGAAGATGATCTTGCAGCACCAGGAGCCCAGCCTCTTACTGATCCAACTGACGAGCCACTCGAGGCCTCTGAGCCAGTCATCATCACCACGCAGCCATCCTAGTCCCTTGATGAGCCAGTCAGCATCTTCACCTAGCCACTCCAGGTCCACTTAGTTCAGCACCGCATATCGCATCAAGACAACAAGAAATTTCAAAGAACTGCAAGAGGACCAGAAAGGGTAAAGTGTGCCAGGCCGAACATATGGTTAAATGTAGTACGATCGACTTAAAAACCAGGGAAATAGGGGACAATGTCGCTGTCCCAGCTCCACATGTTGACTGGGGAAGGGAGGATCCAAGAAATCTTCTAGGAATCAACATGGAAGGAAATGAAAATAACTTATAAACTATTGGGGTAAAGTCAGTGATACTAGGGATTAAATTCACAAGGTTTGAATTCAACTTGTGCCCCCAACGATTGTTGATGAAATCAACCAAGAACAGCAAGTATCTCTTCTGTCTAATTGTACATTTAATGAAAGAAGAAAAACTATATGGTTTTAAAAGATATGTTGTTACAGAATTGTTGCTACTAAAATACCCTAGAAATATACAATATACCGGAAAATATATACTATTTAACTTAAAATCCTGCCCTTGTAAATAAAAAAGAAAAGCATTGCTACTAAAATGCCCTAAGCATATACTACATACAAGCAAATTTACACTATTGACCTAAAATTCATATGAACTAGTCATTTCACGAAATCCCTGGGCTATAAAATCAGTCATTTCGCGTAATGCCTGGAAATTTTAGTCATTTCGCGAAATCCCTAAGTGAATCAGTCATTTCACGAAATACCTAAAATATTTAGGCATTTTGCGAAATGCCTGGTTACACAGTTTGCCTATAACATATATATGACTGGAATAATATTTCTCTCTCTCTCTCTCTCTCTCTCTCTCTCTCTCTCTCTCTCTCTCCCTCTCTCTCTCTCTCAGATAAAGTAATCAACACCTTTTCAATGACGCAATCGTAAATGTACAAATGAGTGGCAGACAGTTACTCTCTCTCTCTCTCTCTCTCTCTCTCTCTCTCTCTCTCTCTCTCTCTCTCTCTCTCTCTCTCTCTCGTAAAGATATAGTGTTGAATCCTTTTTAATTGCCTGTACCAATAGTTCAAATTTAGACCTAAGACCTGGTCTGTTTTTAATCTAGCGTTATTCTATTGTCTAAACTCTGACTTATTTGGAATTATGAAGAAAGAGAGCTGTGGGATCCCATTCTCTTTTATAGGTATACGATCTCTTTGTATATGTACTCTCATTGTTGCCCGTCAATGTCGCTATAGTCAATTATTTTTAGTGAGGCAGATCTGCACCGACTCGCAGGGGTGCCCTTTTAGCTCGGAAAAGTTTCCTGATCGCTGATTGGTTGGAAAAGATAATTCTAACCAATCAGATAGCAGGAAACTTTTCCGAGCTAAAAGGGCACCGCTGCGAGCCGGTGCAAATGCGCCTCATTAAACAAATTGAGTATAGTAGGCCGAAAGTACTAACTCCAATCAAGTCTTTTCATTTTTCATTTCATGGCTGAAATACACGTGGTTATATTTATCCGCTATTCTGTACAAGCTTCTGGGGACCAGCTGCTTCCCTCTTCGGGTAATTCGACTCTGCTGAAGAGGGGCCAGTTATATTATCGGATTTTGAAGCTAAATTAGATTTTGAAGCAGATTCAAAAAAGGGTGAAAATACCTCTATGGTCATAATAGCGGATATGGTAAATCTATGATACGTTAATTTCAAGCCAAATACATGAACCACATATTTTTCCTACTCGCTATTTTGTGTTCTTTGCATTTCTGACCATGATTATTGGGGCAAACCACCCGTTCATGAGTTTTTGGACAATTATGGGGGACCCCAGTGGGAAACCGGGGTTTTTTTTGGGTGGGGAAATGTCATAAACGAGTGATTTGCAGCAATAACAATGGTCAGAAATGCAAAACAATAACAAAATAACCAATTGGAAAACTATATGGTTTATGTAAGCGGCTGAAAATAGGCCAAAATGTGATTGATTAACAAAAGATTTGCTAATCAAAAGGTACAGAATCTAAAAAACCCACCTAACCTAACCTAGTGGTTCCCAGGTCACAACCTTTCCCAGACCCCTTCCCAGGTCACAACCCCTAGCTGGGGGCCAAGCCCCCGGACCCCCCTTCTCAGGTCACACACTAAAAGTAAATCACAAATAAATCCTTACATTATGATAAAGTAAATCAAATATAATTTCTTACCTTATGATTGACACCAACGTTAACCCAGCCACTGGGGGGGGGGGGGGGAGGGGGGGGGGGTGGGCAGCCTCAACTTGGTGCCGGTCCCAAGCCCGGGTAAATGGGGAGGGTTTGCGGCAGGAAAGGCATCCGGCCATGAAAACGAGAAGAGGGAGACCAAAGCGAAGGTGGATGGGCTGTATCAAGGATGACCTTCGATCAAAGGGATTAACCGGTGATGAAGTGTGGGACAGAGGTAGATGGAGAACGCTGGTCAGAAACATCGACTTCACATGAAAGTGGGAAAAGATGCAGACAAAGAAGAAGAAGAAGAAGAATGATTGACACCAACGTCATTTTTTTGTCTTTTTTTTTTTTTGTCTTAGCAATCTTTACAAAATCTTTGCAGCTGAAAATGTGCTGGTCTTCTCTAAAAGTTAAGTCAGAATCGGACCTTTGAGGCCTTATTTCGCGGTTATTTCTTAATTTCACATGAGTAACAATAGCATACACTGAACGGAGAGCATTTCCATCATAATCAATAACCCACATAAATGAAATTACACTGAATATCGAAATAGATTGATGTGCTTCCCTTAAGTTCCCTCTTGGAGATGTCTTTACGTGATGGTGGTTAAGTTGAAACTGAAGGCGAAGGTGGAAAAAAAAGGGCTGCTGTAGTAGAACATCCGGGAACTTATGAAGAAGTACTTGGGATTATTATTATTATTATTATTATTATTATTATTATTATTATTACTTGCTTATTTCAAAAGCATTATTTTTCATCATTGTTTCGTTCTTTGGAATGAGTGTATCTCATGAGCTGTACTCACACACATACATACACACACACACACACACACACACACACACACACACATATATATATATATATATATATATATATATATATATATATATATGTGTGTGTGTGTGTGTGTGTGTGTGCTCCAAATATACCGGCTTAAACGATGTGGAGGGGGACAGTCACTCAGCTCTCTGGACTCCTAAGAAAATTTAATCATTTATTTATTTATTTAATTATTTTCTTGTGAGTATTTCAGCTTGAAGATACTTTTCTTTTACTTAATTTAATTTAATTTACTGTTTTTACTTGTATCTGTAAATATAACTTAAATTTTAAACTGTTTTTTTAAGTTATATTTTTACTAAAGTTTGAATTCTAATATTTTATATGTCTTTTTTTAGCCCTAAATATGAGAGATGTTGTCCAGACTCTTCGTTTTCCTTTTTATTTTACCTTTGAAGCTCGCCAGCATAGATTTTTATGAAAATGTTCGGAGTGTACCAAAAAGCGATCAACGCAATGAGGAACCAATTCAACGGAATCTTAGGAGGATTATTCAAGGCATCACACACAGCTGGTGTTCAGGAGCAGCAGTTGGAGTGTGAGACCTATTTAAAGGATCTCGAAGGACAATTGAGGAAAGTTCAAGAGTCTTTCGCGTTCAGGATGGTGTCTTGGCTACTGCCCAAGAGGAGTGACAACTCGGAGGTTGGGATCGGATATGTTCCCGCCCTCCAACGACTCCTGTCCTCCATCCCTGTGGTCGGAGGATTCTGGAGTTCGGGGCAGGATCTTCAGGAATGTCAACTGAAGGTCCAGACGGCAACTGGATATGCTTAGGACTGATCTGAAACCTACTAGAATTCTGGGGAGATTTCTCCCAGACTTCGTCTCTGGAACTGAGGGTGGAATTATTGTCCCCCAAATGAAGGGTGGTAATTGGTTAACTGTTGTTCTGGTTGGTGTTATTGTGGCTGGAAATGTATTGTTGTGGAAATTCTTGTCCACAGATAAGGAAGAAAAGGAACTGGAGGAGTTAGGTGAAATTATTCAAGTGATGGGAGAGGAAATTGAATTTTTAGACAAAGAAGTGGAGAATGACAGGGAGGAAGACGAAGAAAAAAAAGAGCTGAGGGCAGAGATTCAACGTCTCTGCAACAGAGTCGAAGCTCTTGAAAAGGAAAGGGAAATCGAGACTGAAAAATTCTCAACAGAGTTGCAAGATCTCCAACAAACTAACGATCAGCTAAAAGACGAATTATCAAATAAAGATGCTTCAATCGGAGAATATCTAAATCAATTAACTAAGATGGAACAAATAAATCTTGAAATAAGCGAGAAATTAGTAAATGTTGAAGGTGAAAAAGCAGACTCTATTCATCGTTTGGAATCTGTATTTGAGGGAGAAATTGAGGAATTAGAAAAAACAATTCAGAATCAATTGGACATTATTAAAGAGATGGAAACAGAAAAAGAAACCGAGACTGAAAAATTCTCAACAGAGTTGCAAGATCTTCAACAAACTAACGATCAGCTAAAAGACGAATTATCAAATAAAGATGCTTCAATCGGAGAATATCTAAATCAATTAACTAAGATGGAACAAATAAATCTTGAAATAAGCGAGAAACTAGTAAATGTTGAAGGTGAAAAAGCAGAGTCTATTCATCGGTTGGAATCTATATTTGAGGGAGAAATTGAGGAATTAGAAAAAACAATTCAGAATCAATTGAACATTATTAAAGAGATGGAAACAGAAAAAGAAAGACTAGAGATGAAGCTGACTGAGGCTAAAGAAAAGGATTTGGTCAGGAACAAAAATTACAACAGCCTCTTAGAGGAGTTAGTAAATCTTAAGGAAGAATATTACGAGAAATCGAGTGAGATGGAAGAAAAAAATCTTGAATTAAGTAAGCAACTAGAAAAAGGTGAGCGTGAAAAGGTTGCATCTATTCATCGGTTAGAATCTGTATTTGAGGAAGATATTGAGGAACTGAAAGAGACAATTGAGAAGCAATTAGAAATTATTAGAGAGATGGAAACAGAAAAAGAAAGACTAGAGATGAAGCTGACTGAGGCTAAAGTCAATGATTTGGTCAGGAATGAAAGGTATAATGGCCTCTTAGAGGAGTTAGTAAGTCTTAAGGAAGAATATTACGATAAGTCAATTGAGATGGAGGAAAAAAATCTTGACTTGAGAGAGCAACTAGAAAGAATTAAGAGTGAAAAAGTGGCCGCTATTCATCGGACAGAATCTGTATTTAAGAAAGAGATCCAGGAACTGAAAGAAACGATTGGGAAGCAATCTGGGATTATTGGTCAGATGAAAACAGAGAAGCAGAGGCTGGACCTGGATGCCAACGGACATAAGGAGGAGAAGGAGGTCGTTGGAGGGGCATCTGGTGTTGGTGAATTGCTGGGCCGGCTACAAGCCTCAAAAGGGAATTTCCCTCAAAACAACAACAACAATCTGGAAGAGCAGAAGCTCCAGAAGGAAACTTCCAGGGAAGAGGAGACCAAAAAGGTCCCCTTAGCTCATATGGGAAGAGGCACAACTGGATTCTTCAAAAAGAAAATCGGTGAACCTGAGTGTCATATCACCTTCCAAGGTGCGAAGGTTAGAGTTAACACCAAGAGGGACTATGAGCAAAAGGGGCACGTGACTGCCGACTTGGATATCCCAAGGAAGTTCCACAGAGCCATTATGGAGTGGAAGGAAGGAAGCTGAAGGAAATCACCCGGGAGAGTGGTGTCAAATCCATTTGTATGCCACGAAGGGATGACTCCAGTAATCTAATAACAATCATCGGCACCATTAAGCAGGTTCAATTAGCAACCGATCATATCGATAAGCTTCTGAAGAGACACCGTTAAGTGAATACTTGGATCCGTAAATGGATGGGAAAAAAAAAACTAAAAAAAAAACAAAAAAAAAAATAAAAAAACTAAAAAAAAAAAAAAAAAGATAAAAAAAAAAGAACTTCAATTTCAGTTTATTTTGAGAGGAAAATTAGATTTAACCGAGTTTTTCAAGGACCAGAACTTAAGGATCTTTAACCTGACTGACCACCCACCTTGAAGAACACTTGGAAGGACTAGCCAGCTTGAGGGATGCAATGCTCAACTATCCAGCTTGAAGGATGCTTGGACCACCCTGGAGGACAACGGGCTATGCAGAGGGAAGAAACCTATCAAATTCTAGTATGCTATGTACCTTGGTGAACGAGTACAAGGCGTCCGTCAAGTGTACAAATGGTCGGATATCTAGATCTATTCCTCTGGATACCAACCTTCGGCTAGTTCTGGGGGAATAATCTAGAAGACTGGCTCTGCAGAGGGAACGAGCTAGGCTTCTTCTAGTACGCACTCTTGTCCTTATAGGTTGACCAAGATACTTCAGCTGGGGAAGGAAGCTGCGCCTCTTCCTAAGGAAGACAGTCTGGATAGGTGTTCATCAAATGGTGGGTGATGAAGGTTGAAGAGCTGGGATGAGCAGAGTAAGTTTTGGTCTTGACACTTGGTGAGTAGATGCCCTCAAAATTTTGTGAAAGTGATAGTATCTTCTTTTTCTTCTTTTTTTTAATAGGCTTAAGGTTTTTTTTTTTAGGCTTGAGTTTTTTTTAGGTTTAAGGCTTTTTTTTTAGGCTTAAGGACTGGCTATGCAGGTAAAGAACCTCTGATACAAATGAATGAGCGCGTCCTGTTTGGGTGGGGAGAATGACGCTTGGCTTCATTGCCTGGCCAACAATGGCGCTTGGCTTCATCGCCTAGCATACAATGGCGCTTGGCTTCACCGCCTGGCCCACTTGGCTTCATCGCCCGGCAAAACAATGGAGCTTGGCTTCACCGCCTGGCCCGCTTGGCTTCACTGCCCGGCAAAACAATGGCGCTTGGCTTCACCGCCTGGACCGCTTGGCTTCATCGCCCGGCAAAACAATGGCGCTTGGCTTCACCGCCTGGCCCGCTTGGCTTCATCGCCCAGCAAAACAATGGAGCTTGGCTTCACCGCCTGGCCCACTTGGCTTCACTGCCCGACCCAACAGTGGCGCTTGGCTTCACCGCCTGGCCCGCTTGGCTTCATTGCCCGGCAAAACAATGGCGCTTGGCTTCACCGGCTGGCCCGCTTGGCTTCACTGCCCGGCCCAACAATGGCGCTTGGCTTCACCGCCTGGCCCGCTTGGCTTCATCGCCCGGCAAAACAATGGCGCTTGGCTTCACCGCCTGGCCCCCTTGGCTTCACTGCCTGGCCCAACAATGGCGCTTGGCTTCACCGCCTGGCCCGCTTGGCTTCATCACCCGGCAAAACAATGGCGCTTGGCTTCAGCGCCTGGCCCGCTTGGCTTCACCGCCTGGCCCGCTTGGCTTCACTGCCCGGCCCAACAATGGCGCTTGGTTTCACCGCCTGGCCCGCTTGGCTTCATCGCCCGGCCAAACAAAGGCGCTTGGCTTCACCGCCTGGCCTGCTTGGCTTTACTGCCAGGCAGAACATTGGGGCTTGGCTTCACCACCTGGCCCGCTTGGCTTCACTGCCCGGCCTAACAATGTCGCTTGGCTTCACCGCCTGGCCCGCTTGGCTTCATCGCCCGGCCAAACAATGGCGCTTGGCTTCACCGACTGGCCCGCTTGGCTTCACTGCCCGGCAAAACAATGGCGCTTGGCTTCACCGCCTGGCCCGCTTGGCTTCACTGCCCGGCCCAACAATGGCGCTTGGCTTCACCGCCTGGCACGCTTGGCTTCATCGCCCAGCAAAACAATGGCGCTTGGATTCACCGCCTGGCCCGCTTGGCTTCATAGCCTGGCAAAACAATGGGGCTTGGCTTCACCGCCTGGCCCGCTTGGCTTCACCACCCGGCAAAACAATGGCGCTTGGCTTCACCGCCTGGCCTGCTTGGCTTCACTGCCCAGCCCAACAATGACGCTTGGCTTCACCGGCTGGCCCGCTTGGCTTCATTGCCCGGCCAAACAATGGCGCTTGGCTTCACCGCCTGGCCCCCTTGGCTTCACTGCCCGGCCCAACAATGGCGCTTGCATTCACTGCCTGGCCCGCTTGGCTTCATCGCCCTGCACAAAAGAATGGCGCTTGGCTTCACCGCCTGGCCCGCTTGGCTTCACTGCCCGGCCCAACAATGGCGCTTGGCTTCAACGCCTGGCCCGCTTGGCTTCACTGCCTGGCAAAACAATGGCGCTTGGCTTCACCGCCTGGCCCGCTTGGCTTCATCGCCCGGCCAAACAATGGCGCTTGGCTTCACCGCCTAGCCCGCTTGGCTTCACTGCCCGGCAAAACAATGGCTCTTGGCTTCACCGCATGGCCCGCTTGGCTTTATCGCCCGGCAAAACAATGGCGCTTGGCTTCACCGCCTGGCCCGCTTGGCTTCACTGCCCGACCCAACAATGGGGTTTGGCCTCACCGCCTGGCCCGCTTGGCTTTACTGCCCGGCCCAACAATGGCGTTGGCTTCACCGCCTGGCCCGCTTGACTTCATCGCCCGGCAAAACAATGGCGCTTGGCTTCACCGCCTGGCCCGCTTGGCTTCACTGCACGGCCAAACAATGGCGCTTGGCTTCACCGTCTGGCCTGCTTGGCTTCATCGCCTGGCAAAGCAATGGCGCTTGGCTTCACCACCTGGCCAACAATGGAGCTTGGCTTCACCGCTTGGCCCGCTTGGCTTCACTGCCCGGCCCAACAATGGCGCTTGGCTTCACCGCCTGGCCCGCTTGGCTTCACTGCCTGGCAAAACAATGGGGCTTGGCTTCACCGCCTGGCCCGCTTGGCTTTATCGCCCGGCAAAACAATGGCGGTTGGCTTCACCGCCTGGCCCGCTTGGCTTCACTGCCCGGCCCAACAATGGCTCTTGGCTTCACCGCCTGGCCCGCTTGGCTTCACTGCCCGACCCAACAATGGGGTTTGGCTTCACCGCCTGGCCCGCTTGGCTTTACTGCCCGGCCCAACAATGGCGCTTGGCTTCACCACCTGGCCCGCTTGACTTCATCGCCCGGCAAAAAAATGGCGCTTGGCTTCACCGCCCGGCCCGCTTGGCTTCACTGCACGGCCAAACAATGGCGCTTGGCTTCACTGTCTGGCCTGCTTGGTTTCATCGCCTGGCAAAGTAATGGCGCTTGGCTTCACCACCTGGCCAACAATGGCGCTTGGCTTCACCACCTGGCCAACAATGGCGCTTGGCTTCGCCGCTTGGCCCGCTTGGCTTCACTGCCCGGCCCAACAATGGCGCTTGGCTTCACTGCCTGGCCCAACAATGGCGCTTGGCTTCACTGCCTGGCCCGCTTGGCTTCATCGCCCGGCAAAACAATGGCGCTTGGCTTCACAACTTGGCCTGCTTGGCTTCACTACTCGGACCAACAATGGCGCTTGGCTTCACCGCCTGGCCTGCTTGGCTTCATCGCCTGGCAAAACAATGGCGCTTGGCTTCACCGCCTGGCCTGCTTGGCTTCATCGCCTGGCAAAATAATGGCGCTTGGCTTCATCGCCTGGCCCACTTGGCTTCACTGCCCAACAATGGCACTTGGCTTGACCGCCTGGCTCGCTTGGCTTCACTGCCCGGCAAAACAATGGTGCTTGGATTCACCGCCTAGCCCGCTTGGCTTCACTGCCCGGCAAAACAATGGCGCTCTTCCTCTCCACATGGCCCGCTTGGCTTCATCACCCGGCCAAACAATGGCGCTTGGCTTCACCGCCTGGCCTGCTTGGCTTCATCGCCTGGCAAAACAATGGCGCTTGGCTTCATCGCCTGGCCCACTTGGCTTCACTGCCTGGCCCAACAATGGCACTTGGCTTGACCGCCTGACTCGCTTGGCTTCACTGCCCGGCAAAACAATGGTGCTTGGATTCACCGCCTGGCCTGCTTGGCTTCACTGCCTGGCCTAACAATGGCGCTTGGCTTCACCGCCTGGCCCGCTTGGCTTCACTGCCCGGCAAAACAATGGCGCTTGGCTTCACCGCCTGGCCTGCTTGGCTTCATCGCCTGGCCAAACAATGGCGCTAGGCTTCACCGCCTGGCCTGCTTAGCTTTACCGCCCAGCACAATGGCGCTTGGCTTCATCGCCTGGCTCGCTTTGTTCCACTGCCCGGCCCAACAATGGCGCTTGGCTTCACCGCCTGGCCTACAATGGCGCTTGGGTTCACCACCTGGCCCGCTTGGCTTCACTGCCTGGCCCAACCATGGCACTTGGCTTCACCGCCCGGCAAAACAATGGCACTTGGCTTCACGGCTTGGCCCGCCTGGCTTCATCAGCCAGCAAAACAATGGTGCTTGGCTTCATTGCCTGGCCCACTTGGCTTCACTGCCCAGCCTAACAATGGCGCATGGCTTCACCGCCTGGCCCGCTTGGCTTCATCGCCCGGCAAAACAATGGCCCATGCCTTCATCGCCTGGCCCGCTTGGCTTCATTGCCCGGCAAAACAATGGCGCTTGGCTTCATCGCCTGGCCCGCTTGGCTTCATCTCCTAGCCCGCTTGGCTTCATCGCCTGGCCCGCTTGGCTTCACTGCCTGGCCCAACAATGGCACTTGGCATTACCGCCTGGCCCGCTTGGCTTCATCGCCCGGCCAGACAACGGCGCTTGGTTTCACCGCCTGGCCCGCTTGGCTTCATCGCCCAGCAAAACAATGGCGTTTGGCTTCACTGCCCGGCCCAACAATGGCGTTTGGCTTCACCGCATGGCCCGCTTGGCTTCATCGCCCGGCAAAAAAATGGCGCTTGGCTTCACCGCCCGGCCCAACAATGGCGCTTGGCTTCACCGCCTGGCCTACAATGGCGCTTGGCTTCACCGCCTGGCCCACTTGGCTTCATCGCCCGGCAAAACAATGGCGCTTGGCTTCACTGCCCGGCCCAACAATGGCGCTTGGCTTCACCGCCTCGCTCGCTTGGCTTCACCGCCTGGCCCGCTTGGCTTCATCGCCCGGGCAAAAAAATGGCGCTTGGCTTCACCGCCCGGCCCAACAATGGCGCTTGGCTTCACCGCCTGGCCTACAATGGCGCTTGGCTTCACCTCCTGGACCACTTGGCTTCACTGCCCAGCCCAACAATGGCGCTTGGCTTCACCACCTGGCTCACTTGGCTTCATCGCCCGCCAAAACAATGGCGCTTGGCTTCACCGCCTAACCCACTTGGCTTCACCACCCAGCAAAACAATGGCGCTTGGCTTCATTGCCTGGCCCGGTTGGCTTCATTGCCTGGCCCGCTTGGCTTCAATGCCCGGCCCAACAATGGCGCTTGGCTTCTTTGCCTGGCACGCTTGGCTTCACCGCCTGGCACGCTTGGCTTCATCGCCCGGCAAAACAATGGCGCTTGGCTTCACCGCCTGGCCCGCTTGGCTTCACTGCCCGGCCCAACAATGGCTCTTAGCTTCACTGCCTGGCCCGCTTGGCTTCACTGCCCGACCCAACAATGGGGTTTGGCTTCACCGCCTGGCCCGCTTGGCTTTACTGCCCGGCCCAACGATGGCGCTTGGCTTCACCGCCTGGCCCGCTTGACTTCATCGCCCGGCAAAACAATGGTGCTTGGCTTCACCGCCTGGCCCGCTTGGCTTCACTGCACGGCCAAACAATGGCGCTTGGCTTCACCATCTGGCCCGCTTGGCTTCATCGCCTGGCAAAGCAATGGCGCTTGGCTTCACCCCCTGGCCAACAATGGCGCTTGGCTTCACCGCTTGGCCCGCTTGGCTTCACTGCCCGGCCCAACAATGGCGCTTGGCTTCACCGCCTGGCCCGCTTGGCTTCATCGCCCGGCAAAACAATGGTGCTTGGCTTCACCACTTGGCCCGCTTGGCTTCACTGCTCGGACCAACAATGGCGCTTGGCTTCACCGCCTGGCCCGCTTGGCTTCATCGCCCGGCAAAACAATGGCGCTTGGCTTCACCACCTAGCCCGCTTGGCTTCACTGCCCGGCAAAACAATGGCGCTATGCTTCTCCACATGGCCCGCTTGGCTTCATCGCCCGGCCAAACAATGGCGCTTGGCTTCACCGCCTGGCCTGCTTGGCTTCATCGCCTGGCAAAACAATGACGCTTGGCTTCATCGCCTGGCCCGCTTGGCTTTACTGCCCGGCCCAACAATGGCACTTGGCTTGACCACCTGGCTCGCTTTGCTTCACTGCCCGGCAAAACAATGGCGCTTGGATTCACCGCCTGGCCCGCTTGGCTTCACTGCCTGGCCAAACAATGGCGCTTGGCTTCACCGCCTGGCCCGATTGGCTTCACTGCCCGGCAAAACAATGGCGCTTGGCTTCACCGCCTAGCCCGCTTGGCTTTATCGCCTGGCCAAACAATGGCGCTAGGCTTCACCGCCTGGCCTGCTTGGCTTTACTGCCCAGCACAATGGCGCTTGGCTTCATCGCCTGGCTCGCTTTGATTCACTGCCCGGCCCAACAATGGCGCTTGGCTTCACCGCCTGGCCTACAATGGCGTTTGGCTTCACCACCTGGCCCGCTTGGCTTCACTGCCCAGCCCAACCATGACACTTGGCTTCACCGCCCGGCAAAACAATGGCACTTGGCTTCACCGCTTGGCCTGCTTGGCTTCATCGGCCAGCAGAATAATGGTGCTTGGCTTCATTGCCTGGCCCACTTGGCTTCACTGCCCGGCCTAACAATGGCGCATGGCTTCACCACCTGGCCCGCTCGGCTTCATCGCCTGGCAAAACAATGGCCCATGCCTTCATCGCCTGGCCCGCTTGGCTTCATTGCCCGTCAAAACAGTGGCGCTTGGCTTCATCGCCTGGCCCGCTTGGCTTCATCTCCTGGCCCGCTTGGCTTCATCGTCTGGCCCGCTTGGCTTCACTGCCTGGCCCAACAATGGCACTTGGCTTCACCGCCTGGCCCGCTTGGCTTCATCGCCCGGCCAAACAACGGCGCTTGGTTTCACCGCCTGGCCCGCTTGGCTTCATCGCCCAGCAAAACAATGGCGTTTGGCTTCACTGCCCGGCCCAACAATGGCGCTTGGCTTCACCGCCTGGCCCGCTTGGCTTCATCGCCCGGCAAAAAAATGGCGCTTGGCTTCACCGCCCGGCCCAACAATGGCGCTCGGCTTCACCGCCTGGCCTACAATGGCGCTTGGCTTCACCGCCTGGCCCACTTGGCTTCATCGCCCAGCAAAACAATGGCGCTTGGCTTCACTGCCCAGCCCAACAATGGCGCTTGGCTTCACCTCCTGGCCCGCTTGGCTTCACCGCCTGGCCCGCTTGGCTTCACCGCCTGGCCCGCTTGGCTTCATCGCCCGGCAAAAATATCGCGCTTGGCTTCACCGCACGGCCCAACAATGGCGCTTGGCTTCACCGCCTGGCCTACAGTGGCGCATGGCTTCACCACCTGGACCACTTGGCTTCACTGCCCAGCCCAACAATGACGCTTGGCTTCACCACCTGGCTCATTTGGCTTCATCGCCCGCCAAAACAATGGCGCTTGGCTTCACCGCCTAGCCCACATGGCTTCACTGCCTAGCCCACTTGGCTTCACCACCCAGCAAAACAATGGCGCTTGGCTTCATTGCTTGGCCCGCTTGGCTTCATTGCCTGGCCCGCTTGGCTTCAATGCCCGGCCCAACAATGGCGCTTGCCTTCACCACCTGGCCCACTTGGCTTCATCGCCCGGCAAAACAATGGCGCTTGGCTTAACCACCTGGCCCGCTTGGCTTCATCACCCTGCAAAACAATGGCGCTTGGCTTCATCACCTGGCCGCTTGGCTTCGCCGCCTGGCCCAACAATAGCACTTAGGATTGTTAAATTAACTTTTTTTCTTTTTTTTTTTAGGTTTAAGGTTTTTTTCAGGCTCAAAGACTGGCTATGCAGGTGAAGAACCTTTGATAATGATAAATGAGCGCGGCCTGTTTGGGTGGGGAAAATGACGCTTGGCTTCACTGCCTGGCCTACAATGGCGCTTGGCTTCACTGCCTGGCACGCTTGGCTTCACCGCACGGACCACTTGGCTTAACCGCAGGGCCTAAACAAGACACTTGGCTTCACCCCCGGCCCAACAATGGCGCGCTTGGCTTCACCGCCTGGCATACAATGGTGCTTGGCTTCACCGCCTGGCATACAATGGCGCTTGGCTTCACCACCTGGTCAGCTTGGCTTCACCGCCTGGCCTAAAATGGCGCTTGGCTTCACAGCCCAACCCAGCAATGGAGCTTGGCTTCACAGCTTGGCCTTCTTGGCTTTAGTGCCCAGCTTACAACAGCGCTTGGTTTCACCGCCTGGCCCGCTTGGTTTCAACGCTCGGCAAAATAATGGTGCTTGGCTTCACCATCTGGCCCGCTTGGCTTCACCGCCCGGCTTACAATGGCGATTGGCTTCACCACCTGGCCCGCTTGGCTTTACCACCCAGCACAACAATGGCGCTTGGCTTCACCGCCTGGCTCTCTTTGCTTCACTGCCCGGCCCAAAAATGGCGCTTGGCTTCACCGCCTGACCTACAATGCCGCTTGGCTTCACCACCTGGCAAAACAATGGCACTTGGCTTCACCGCTTGGCCCGCTTGGCTTCATAGGCCAGAAAAACAATGGTGCTTGGCTTCATCGCCTGGCCCACTTGGCTTCACTGCCTGGCCTAACAATGGCGCATGGCTTCACCGCCTATCCCGCTCGGCTTCATCGCCCGGCAAAACAATGGCCCATGGCTTCATCGCCTGGCCCGCTTGGCTTCATTGCCCGGCAAAACAATGGCGCTTGGCTTCATCGCCTGGCCCGCTTGGCTTCATCGCCTGGCCCGCTTGGCTTCATCGCCTGGCCCGCTTGGCTTCATCGCCTGGCCCGCTTGGCTTCATCGCCTGGCCCGCTTGGCTTTACTGCCCGGCCCAACAATGGCACTTGGCTTCACTGCCTGGCCCACTTGGCTTCATCGCCCGGCCAAACAACGGCGCTTGGCTTCACCGCCTGGCCCGCTTGGCTTCATCGCCCAGCAAAACAATGTCGCTTGGCTTCACTGCCCGGCCCAACAATGGCGCTTGGCTTCACCGCCTGGCCCGCTTGGCCTCATCGCCCGGCAAAAAAATGGCGCTTGGCTTCACCACCCGGCCCAACAATGGCGCTTGGCTTCACCGCCTGGCCTACAATGGCGCTTGGCTTCACCGCCTGGCCTACAATGGCGCTTGGCTTCAACACCTGGCCGGCCTGACTTCACTGCCTGGCCTAAAATGGCGCTTGGCTTCACAGCCCAACCCAACAACGGCGCTTGGCTTCACAGCCTGGCCAGCTTTGCTTCAACGCCCGGCAAAACAATGGTGCTTGGCTTCACCACCTGGCCCGCTTGGCTTCACCGCTCGGCACAACAATGGTGCTTGGCTTCACCACCTGGACCACTTGGCTTCACTGCCCAGCCCAACAATGGCGCTTGGCTTCACCACCTGCCTCACTTGGCTTCTTCGCCCGGCAAAACAATGGCGCTTGGCTTCACCGCCTAGCCCACTTGGCTTCACCACCCAGCAAAATAACGGCGCTTGGCTTCATTGCCTGGCCCGCTTGGCTTCAATGCCCGGCCCAACAATGGCGCTTGGCTTCACCACATGGCCCACTTGGCTTCATCGCCCGGCAAAACAATGGCGCTTGGCTTAACCGCCTGGCCCGCTTGGCTTCATCACCCGGCAAGATAATGGCACTTGGCTTCATCACCTGGCCCGCTTGGCTTCGCCGCCTGGCCCAACAATAGCGCTTAGGATTGTTAAATTGACTTTTTTTCTTTTTTTTTTTAGGTTTAAGGTTTTTTTTCAGGCTCAAAGACTGGCTATGCAGGTGAAGAACCTTTGATAATGATAAATGAGCACGGCCTGTTTGGGTGGGGAAAATGATGCTTGGCTTCACTGCCTGGCCTACAATAGCGCTTGGCTTCACTGCCTGGCACGCTTGGCTTCACCGCACGGACCACTTGGCTTAACCGCCCGGCCTAAATAAGACACTTGGCTTCACCCCCGCCCCAACAATGGCACGCTTGGCTTCACCGCCTGGCATACAATGGCACTTGGCTTCACCGCCTGGCCTACAATGGCGCTTGGCTTCACCTCCTGGCTAGCTTGGCTTCACCGCCTGGCCTAAAATGGCGCTTGGCTTCACAGCCCAACCCAGCAATGGAGCTTGGCTTCACAGCTTGGCCTTCTTGGCTTTAGTGCCCAGCTTACAACAGCGCTTGGTTTCACCGCCTGGCCCGCTTGGCTTCAACGCTCGGCAAAATAATGGTGCTTGGCTTCACCATCTGGCCCGCTTGGCTTCACCGCCCGGCTTACAATGGCGCTCGGCTTCACCGCCTGGCCTGCTTGACTTCAGTGCCAGGCTTACAATGGGGCTTGTCTTCACCGTCTGGCCCGCTTGTCTTCACCGCCTGGCTTACAATGGCGCTTGGCTTCACCACCTGGCCCGCTTGCTTGGTTTTACCGCCCAGCACAACAATGATGCTTGGCTTCACTGCCCGGCCTAAATATGACACTTGGCTTCACCGCCTGGCACAATAATGGCCCTTGGCTTCACCACTGAATTTCAAGTGTCATCAGTCACGACTGACTACTAATAGGCTAGCTGGAGTGAGGGGAGTTGGTCGAAAGCTATTTCAGAAGGAAGGGCCACCTCTGGCGCGGCGGAAAAACCCGTAAGTTCAATGCCCAAACTGCTGAAGTAGGTTTCAAATTGCTTCACTATGTAATGCAACTCAAATATAAGTCATGACACCACTAATAGGCTAGCTGGAGTTGGCCGATAGCTATTTCAGAAGGAAGGGCAACCTCTGGCGCGGCGGAAAAACCTGTAAGTTCCATGCCCAAAATGCTGAAGTAGGTTTCAAATTGCTTCTCTAAGTAATCCAACTCAAATGTAAGTCATGACACCACTAATAGGCTAGCTGGAGTTGGTCGAAAGCTATTTCAGAGGGAAGGGCAACCTCTGGCACGGCGGAAAAACCCGTAAGTTCAATGCCCAAACTGCTGAAGTAGGTTTCAAATTGCTTCTCTAAGTAATCCAACTCAAATATAAGTCATGACACCACTAATAAGCTAGCTGGAATTGGCCGAAAGCTATTTCAGAAGGAAAGGCAACCTCTGGCGCGGCGGAAAAACCCGTAAGTTCAATGCCCAAAATGCTGAAGTAGGTTTCAAATTGCTTCTCTAAGTAATCCAACTCAAATATAAGTCATGACACCACTATTAGGCTAGCTGGAGTTGGCCGAAAGCTATTTCAGAAGGAAGGGCAACCTCTGGCGCGGCGGAAAAACCCTAAGTTCAATGCCAAAAATGCTGAAGTAGGTTTCAAAGTGCTTCTCTAATTAATCCAACTCAAATATAAGTCATGACACCACTAATAGGCTAGCTGGAGTTGGCCGAAAGCTATTTCAGAAGGAAGGGCAACCTCTGTCGCGGCGGAAAAACCCGTAAGTTCAATGCCCAAAATGCTGAAGTAGGTTTCAAATTGCTTCTCTGAGTAATCCAACTCAAATATAAGTCATGACACCACTTATAGGCTAACTGGAGTTGGCCGAAAACTACTTCAGAAGGAAGGGCAACCTCTGGCGCGGCGGAAAAACCCGTAAGTTCAATGCCCAAACTGCTGTAGTAGGTTTCAAATTGCTTCTCTAAGTAATCCAACTCAAATATGAGTCATGACACCAGTAATAGGCTAGCTGGAGTTGGCCGAAAGCTATTCCAGAAGGAAGGGCAACCTCTGGCGCAGCGGAAAAACACGTAGGTCCAATGCCCAAAATGCTGAAGTAGGATTCAAATTGCTTCTCTAAGTAATCCAACTCAAATATAAGTCATGACACCACTATTAGGCTAGCTGGAGTTGGCCGAAAGCTATTTCAGAAGGAAGGGCAACCTCTGGCGCTGCGGAAAAACCCTTAAGTTCAATGCCCAAAAAGCTGAAGTAGGCTTCAAATTGCTTCTCTAAGTAATCCAACTCAAATATAAGTCATGACACCACTAATAAGCTATCTGGAGTTGGCCGAAAGCTATTTCAGAAGGAAGGGCAACCTCTGGCGTGGCGGAGAAACCCGTAAGTTCAATGCCCAAAATGCTGAAGTAGGTTTCAAATTGCTTCTCTGAGTAATCCAACTCAAATATAAGTCATGACACCACTAATAGGCTAGCTGGAATTGGCCGAAAGCTATTTCAGAAGGAAAGGCAACCTCTGGCGCGGCGGAAAAACCCGTAAGTTCAATACCCAAAATGCTGAAGTAGGTTTCAAATTGCTTCTCTAAGTAATCCAACTGAAATATAAGTCATGACACCACTAATAGGCTAGGTGGAGTTGGTCGAAAGCTATTTCAGAAGGAAGGGCAACCTCTAGCGCGGCGGAAAAACCCGTAAGTTCAATGCCCAAAATGCTGAAGTAGGTTTCAAATTGCTTCTCTAAGTAATCCAACTCAAATATAAGTCATGACATCACTTATAGGCTAACTGGAGTTGGGCGAAAGCTACTTCAGAAGGAAGGGCAACCTCTGGCGCGGCGGAAAAACCCGTAAGTTCAATGCCCAAAATGCTGAAGTAGGTTTCAAATTGCTTCTCTAAGTAATCCAACTCAAATATAAGTCATGACACCACTAATAAGGTAGCTGGAGTTGGCCGAAAGCTATTTCAGAAGGAAGGGCAACCTCTGGCGCAGCGGAAAAACCCGTAACTTCAATGCCCAAACTGCTAAAGTAGGTTTGAAATTGCTTCTCTAAGTAATCCAACTCAAATATAAGTCATGACACCACTAATAGGCTAGCTGGAGTTGGCCGAATGCTATTTCAGAAGGAAGGGCAACCTCTGGCGCGGCGGAAAAACCCGTAAGTTCAATGCCCAAAATGCTGAAGTAGGTTTCAAATAGCTTCTCTAAGTAATCCAACTCAAATATAAGTCATGACACCACTATTAGGCTAGCTGGAGTTGGCCAAAAGCTCTTTCAGAAAGAAGGGCAACCTCTGGCGCAGCGGAAAAACCCATAAGTTCAATGCCCAAACTGCTGAAGTAGGTTTCAAATTGCTTCTCTAAGTAATCTAACTCAAATATAAGTCATGACACCACTAATAGGCTAGCTGGAGTTGGCCGAAAGCTATTTCAGAAGGAAGGGCCACCTCTGGCGCAGCGGAAAAACCCGTAAGCTCAATGCCCAAACTGCTGAAGTAGGTTTCAAATTGCTTCTCTAAGTAATCCAACTCAAATATAAGTCATGACACCACTAATAGGCTAGCTGGAGTTGGCCGAAAGCTATTTCAGAAGGAAGGGCAACCTCTGGCGCGGCGGAAAAACCCGTAAGTTCAATACCCAAAATGCTGAAGTAGGTTTCAAATTGCTTCTCTAAGTAATCCAACTCAAATGTAAGTCATGACACCACTAATAGGCTAGCTGGAGTTGGCCAAAAGCTATTTCAGAAGGAAGGGCAACCTCTGGCGCGGCGGAAAAACCCGTAACTTCAATGCCCAAGCTGCTGAAGTAGGTTTCAAATTGCTTCTCTAAGTAATCCAACTCAAATATAAGTCATGACACCACTAATAGGCTAGCTGGAGTTGGCCGAAAGCTATTCCAGAAGGAAGGGCAACCTCTGGCGCGGCGGAAAAACCTGTAAGTTCAATGCCCAAAATGCTGAAGTAGGTTTCAAATTGCTTCTCTCAGTAATCCAACTCAAATATAAGTCATGACACTACTATTAGGCTAGCTGGAGTTAGCCGAAAGCTATTTCAGAAGGAAAGGCAACCTCTGGCGCGGCGGAAAAACCCGTAAGTTCAATGCCCAAACTGCTGAAGTAGGTTTCAAATTGCTTCTCTAAGTAATCCAATTCAAATATAAGTCATGACACCACTAATAGGCTAGCTGGAGTTGGCCAAAAGCTCTTTCAGAAGGAAGGGCAACCTCTGGTGCGGCGGAAAAACCCGTAAATTTAATGCCTAAAATGCTGAAGTAGGTTTCAAATTGCATCTCTAAGTAATCCAACTCAAATATAAGTCATGACATCACTAATAGGCTAGCTGGAGTTGGCCGAAAGCTATTTCAGAAGGAAGGGCAACCTCTGGCGTGGCGGAAAAACCCGTAAGTTCAATGCCCAAAATGCTGAAGTAGGTTTCAAATTACTTCTCTAAGTAATCCAACTCAAATATAAGTCATGACACCACTATTAGGCTATCTGGAGTTGGCCGAAAGCTATTACAGAAGGAAGGGCAATCTCTGGCGCGGCGGAAAAACCCGTAAGTTCAATGCCCAAAATGCTGAAGTAGGTTTCAAATTGCTTCTCTAAATAATCCAACTCAAATATAAGTCATGACACCACTAATAGGCTAGCTGGAGTTGCCCGAAAGCTATTTCAGAAGGAAGGGCAACCTTTGGCGCAGCGGAAAAACCCGTAAGTTCAATGCCCAAAATCCTGAAGTAGGTTTCAAATTGGTTCTCTAAGTAATCCAACTCAAATATAAGTCATGACACCACTAATAGGCTAGCTGGAGTTGGCCGAAAGCTATTTCAGAAGGAAGGGCAACCTCTGGCGCGGTGGAAAAACCCGTAAGTTCAATGCCCATAATGCTGAAGTAGGTTTCAAATTGGTTCTCTAAGTAATCCAACTCAAATATAAGTCATGATACCACTGATAAGGTAGCTGGAGTTGGCCGAAAGCTATTTCAGAAGGAAGGGCAACTTCTAGCGCGGCGGAAAAACCCGTAACTTCAATGCCCAAACTGCTAAAGTAGGTTTCAAAATGCTTCTCTAAGTAATCCAACTCAAATATATGTCATGATACCACTAATAGTCTAGCTGGAGTTGGCCGAAAGCTATTTCAGAAGGAATGGCAACCTCTTGCGCGGCGGAAAAACGAGTAAGTTCAATGCCAAAACTGCTGAAGTAGGTTTCAAAAGGCTTCTCTAAGTAATCGAACTCAAATATAAGTCATGACACCATTAATAGGCTAGCTGGAGTTGGCCGAAAGCTATTTCAGAAGGAAGGGCAACCTCTGGCGCGGCGGAAAAACCCGTAAGTTCAATGCCCAAACTGCTGAAGTAGGTTTCAAATTGCTTCTCTAAGTGATCCAACTCAAATGTAAGTCATGACACCACTAATAGGCTAGCTGGAGTTGGCCGAAAGCTATTTCAGAAGGAAGGGCAACCTCTGGCGCGGCGGAAAAACCCGTAAGTTCAATGCCCAAAATGCTGAAGTAGGTTTCAAATTGCTTCTCTCAGTAATCCAACTCAAATATAAGTCATGACACCACTATTAGGCTAGCTGGAGTTGGCCGAAAGCTATTTCAGAAGGAAGGGCAACCTCTGGCGCGGCGGAAAAACCCGTAAGTTCAATGCCGAAAATGCTGAAGTAGGTTTCAAATTGCATCTCTAAGTAATCCAACTCAAATATAAGTCATGACATCACTAATAGGCTAACTGGAGTTGGCCGAAAGCTATTTCAGAAGGAAGGGCAACCTCTGGCGCGGCGGAAAAACCCGTAAGTTAAATGCTCAAAATGCTGAAGTAGGTTTCAAATTGGTTCTCTAAGTAATCCAACTCAAATATAAGTCATGACACCACTGATAAGGTAGCTGGAGTTGGCAGAAAGCTATTTCAGAAGGAAGGGCAACCTCTGGCGCGGTGGAAAAACCCGTAAGTTCAATGCCCAAACTGCTAAAGTAGGTTTCAAATTGCTTCTCTAAGTAATCCAACTCAAATATAAGTCATGACACCACTATTAGGCTAGCTGGAGTTGGCCGAAAGCTATTTCAGAAGGAAGGGCAACCTCTGGCGCTGCGGAAAAACCCTTAAGTTCAATGCCCAAACTGCTGAAGTAGGTTTCAAATTGCTTCTCTAAATAATCCAACTCAAATATAAGTCATGACACCACTAATAGGCTAGCTGGAGTTGGCCGAAAGCTATTTCAGAAGGAAGGGCAACCTCTGGCGCTGCGGAAAAACCCTTAAGTTCAATGCCCAAAATGCTGAAGTAGGTTTCAAATTGCTTCTCTAAGTAATCCAACTCAAATATAAGTCATGACACCACTAATAGGCTATCTGGAGTTGGCTGAAAGCTATTTTAGAAGGAAGGGCAACCTCTGGCGCGGTGGAGAAACCCGTAAGTTCAATGCCCAAAATGCTGAAGTAGGTTTCAAATTGCTTCTCTGAGTAATCCAACTCAAATATAAGTCATGACACCACTAATAGGCTAGCTGGAATTGGCCGAAAGCTATTTCAGAAGGAAAGGCAACCTCTGGCGCGGCGGAAAAAACCCGTAAGTTCAATGCCCAAAATGCTGAAGTAGGTTTCAAATAGCTTCTCTAAGTAATCCAACTCAAATATAAGTCATGACACCACTAATAGGCTAACTGGAGTTGGGCGAAAGCTACTTCAGAAGGAAGGGCAACCTTTGGCACGGCGGAAAAACCCGTAAGATCAATGCCCAAAATGCTGAAGTAGGTTTCAAATTGCTTCTCTAAGTAATCCAACTCAAATATAAGTCATGACACCACTAATAAGGTAGCTGGAGTTGGCCGAAAGCTATTTCAGATGGAAGGGCAACCTCTGGCACGGCGGAAAAACCCGTAACTTCAATGCCCAAACTGCTAAAGTAGGTTTCAAATTGCTTCCCTAAGTAATCCAACTCAAATATAAGTCATGACACCACTAATAGGCTAGCTGGAGTTGGCCGAAAGCTATTTCAGAAGGAAGGGCAACCTCTGGCGCGGCGGAAAAACCCGTAAGTTCAATGCCCAAAATGCTGAAGTAGGTTTCAAATAGCTTCTCTAAGTAATCCAACTCAAATATAAGTCATGACACCACTATTAGGCTAGCTGGAGTTGGCCGAAAGCTCTTTCAGAAGGAAGGGCAACCTTTGGCGCAGCGGAAAAACCCATAAGTTCAATGCCCAAACTGCTGAAGTAGGTTTCAAATTGCTTCTCTGAGTAATCCAACTCAAATATAAGTCATGACACCACTAATAGGCTAGCTGGAGTTGGCCGAAAGCTATTTCAGAAGGAAGGGCAACCTTTGGCGCGCCGGAAAAACCCGTAAGTTCAATGCCCAAAATCCTGAAGTAGGTTTCAAATTGGTTCTCTAAGTAATCCATCTCAAATATAAGTCATGACACCACTAATAGGCTAGCTGGAGTTGGCCGAAAGCTATTTCAGAAGGAAGGGCAACCTCTGGCGCGGTGGAAAAACCCATAAGTTCAATGCCCATAATGCTGAAGTAGGTTTCAAATTGGTTCTCTAAGTAATCCAAATCAAATATAAGTCATGACACCACTGATAAGGTAGCTGGAGTTGGCCGAAAGCTATTTCAGAAGGAAGGGCAACCTCTGGCGCGGCGGAAAAACCCGTAACTTCAATGCCCAAACTGCTAAAGTAGGTTTCAAATTGCTTCTCTAAGTAATCCAACTCTAATATATGTCATGACACCACTAATAGGCTATCTGGAGTTGGCCGAAAGCTATTTCAGAAGGAATGGCAACCTCTTGCGCGGCGGAAAAACCCGTAACTTCAATGCCCAAACTGCTGAAGTAGGTTTCAAATTGCTTCTCTAAGTAATCCAACTCAAATATAAGTCATGACACCACTAATAGGCTATCTGGAGTTGGCCGAAAGCTATTCAAGAAGGAAGGGCAACCTCTGGCGCGGCGGAAAAACCCGTAAGTTCAATGCCGAAAATGCTGAAGTAGGTTTCAAATTGCATCTCTAAGTAATCCAACTCAAATATAAGTCATGGCATCACTAATAGGCTAACTGGAGTTGGCCGAAAGCTATTTCAGAAGGAAGGGCAACCTCTGGCGCGGCGGAAAAACCCGTAAGTTAAATGCCCAAGCTGCTGAAGTAGGTTTCAAATTGCTTCTCTAAGTAATCCAACTCAAATATAAGTCATGACACCACTGATAAGGTAGCTGGAGTTGGCCGAAAGCTATTTCAGAAGGAAGGGCAACCTCTGGCGCGGCGGAAAAACCCGTAACTTCAATGCCCAAACTGCTAAAGTAGGTTTGAAATTGCTTCTCTAAGTAATCCAACTCAAATATACGTCATGACACCACTAATAGGCTAGCTGGAGTTGGCCGAAAGCTATTTCAGAAGGAATGGCAACCTCTTGCGCGGCGGAAAAACCCGTAAGTTCAATGCCCAAACTGCTGAAGTAGGTTTCAAATTGCTTCTCTAAGTAATCCAACTCAAATATAAGTCATGACACCACTAATAGGCTATCTGGAGTTGGCCGAAAGCTATTTCAGAAGGAAGGGCAACCTCTGGCGCAGCGGAAAAACCCGTAAGTTCAATGCCGAAAATGCTGAAGTAGGTTTCAAATTGCTTCTCTAAGTAATCCAATTCAAATATAAGTCATGACACCACTAATAGGCTAGCTGGAGTTGGCCGAAAGCTATTCAAGAAGGAAGGGCAACCTCTGGCGCGGCGGAAAAACCCTTAAGTTCAATGCCGAAAATGCTGAAGTAGGTTTCAAATTGCATCTCTAAGTAATCCAACTCAAATATAAGTCATGACATCACTAATAGGCTAACTGGAGTTGGCCGAAAGCTATTTCAGAAGGAAGGGCAACCTCTGGCGCGGCGGAAAAACCCGTAACTTCAATGCCCAAACTGCTAAAGTAGGTTTGAAATTGCTTCTCTAAGTAATCCAAGTCAAATATACGTCATGACACCACTAATAGGCTAGCTGGAGTTGGCCGAAAGCTATTTCAGAAGGATGGGCAACCTCTGGCGCGGCGGAAAATCCCGTAAGTTCAATGCCCAAAATGCTGAAGTAGGTTTCAAATTGCTTCTCTAAGTAATCCAACTCAAATATAAGTCATGACACCAATATTAGGCTAGCTGGAGTTGGCCGAAAGCTATTTCAGAAGGAAGGGCAACCTCTGGCGCGGCGGAAAAACCCGTAAGTTCAATGCCCAAAATGCTGAAGTAGGTTTCAAATTGCTTCTCTAAGTAATCCAACTCAAATATAAGTCATGACACCCCTAATAGGCTAGCTGAAGTTAGCCGAAAGCTATTTTAGGAGGAAGCGCAACCTCTGGCGTGGCAGAAAAACCCGTAAGTTTAATGCTCAAAATGCTGAAGTAGGTTTCAAATTGCTTCTCTAAGTAATCCAACTCAAATATAAGTCATGACACCACTATTAGGCTAGCTGGAGTTGGCCAAAAGCTCTTTCAGAAAGAAGGGCAACCTCTGGCGCAGCGGAAAAACCCATAAGTTCAATGCCCAAACTGCTGAAGTAGGTTTCAAATTGCTTCTCTAAGTAATCTAACTCAAATATAAGTCATGACACCACTAATAGGCTAGCTGGAGTTGGCCGAAAGCTATTTCAGAAGGAAGGGCCACCTCTGGCGCAGCGGAAAAACCCGTAAGCTCAATGCCCAAACTGCTGAAGTAGGTTTCAAATTGCTTCTCTAAGTAATCCAACTCAAATATAAGTCATGACACCACTAATAGGCTAGCTGGAGTTGGCCGAAAGCTATTTCAGAAGGAAGGGCAACCTCTGGCGCGGCGGAAAAACCCGTAAGTTCAATACCCAAAATGCTGAAGTAGGTTTCAAATTGCTTCTCTAAGTAATCCAACTCAAATGTAAGTCATGACACCACTAATAGGCTAGCTGGAGTTGGCCAAAAGCTATTTCAGAAGGAAGGGCAACCTCTGGCGCGGCGGAAAAACCCGTAACTTCAATGCCCAAGCTGCTGAAGTAGGTTTCAAATTGCTTCTCTAAGTAATCCAACTCAAATATAAGTCATGACACCACTAATAGGCTAGCTGGAGTTGGCCGAAAGCTATTCCAGAAGGAAGGGCAACCTCTGGCGCGGCGGAAAAACCTGTAAGTTCAATGCCCAAAATGCTGAAGTAGGTTTCAAATTGCTTCTCTCAGTAATCCAACTCAAATATAAGTCATGACACTACTATTAGGCTAGCTGGAGTTAGCCGAAAGCTATTTCAGAAGGAAAGGCAACCTCTGGCGCGGCGGAAAAACCCGTAAGTTCAATGCCCAAACTGCTGAAGTAGGTTTCAAATTGCTTCTCTAAGTAATCCAATTCAAATATAAGTCATGACACCACTAATAGGCTAGCTGGAGTTGGCCAAAAGCTCTTTCAGAAGGAAGGGCAACCTCTGGTGCGGCGGAAAAACCCGTAAATTTAATGCCTAAAATGCTGAAGTAGGTTTCAAATTGCATCTCTAAGTAATCCAACTCAAATATAAGTCATGACATCACTAATAGGCTAGCTGGAGTTGGCCGAAAGCTATTTCAGAAGGAAGGGCAACCTCTGGCGTGGCGGAAAAACCCGTAAGTTCAATGCCCAAAATGCTGAAGTAGGTTTCAAATTACTTCTCTAAGTAATCCAACTCAAATATAAGTCATGACACCACTATTAGGCTATCTGGAGTTGGCCGAAAGCTATTACAGAAGGAAGGGCAATCTCTGGCGCGGCGGAAAAACCCGTAAGTTCAATGCCCAAAATGCTGAAGTAGGTTTCAAATTGCTTCTCTAAATAATCCAACTCAAATATAAGTCATGACACCACTAATAGGCTAGCTGGAGTTGCCCGAAAGCTATTTCAGAAGGAAGGGCAACCTTTGGTGCAGCGGAAAAACCCGTAAGTTCAATGCCCAAAATCCTGAAGTAGGTTTCAAATTGGTTCTCTAAGTAATCCAACTCAAATATAAGTCATGACACCACTAATAGGCTAGCTGGAGTTGGCCGAAAGCTATTTCAGAAGGAAGGGCAACCTCTGGCGCGGTGGAAAAACCCGTAAGTTCAATGCCCATAATGCTGAAGTAGGTTTCAAATTGGTTCTCTAAGTAATCCAACTCAAATATAAGTCATGATACCACTGATAAGGTAGCTGGAGTTGGCCGAAAGCTATTTCAGAAGGAAGGGCAACCTCTGGCGCGGCGGAAAAACCCGTAACTTCAATGCCCAAACTGCTAAAGTAGGTTTCAAAATGCTTCTCTAAGTAATCCAACTCAAATATATGTCATGATACCACTAATAGTCTAGCTGGAGTTGGCCGAAAGCTATTTCAGAAGGAATGGCAACCTCTTGCGCGGCGGAAAAACAATAAGTTCAATGCCAAAACTGCTGAAGTAGGTTTCAAAATGCTTCTCTAAGTAATCGAACTCAAATATAAGTCATGACACCATTAATAGGCTAGCTGGAGTTGGCCGAAAGCTATTTCAGAAGGAAGGGCAACCTCTGGCGCGGCGGAAAAACCCGTAAGTTCAATGCCCAAACTGCTGAAGTAGGTTTCAAATTGCTTCTCTAAGTGATCCAACTCAAATGTAAGTCATGACACCACTAATAGGCTAGCTGGAGTTGGCCGAAAGCTATTTCAGAAGGAAGGGCAACCTCTGGCTCGGCGGAAAAACCCGTAAGTTCAATGCCCAAAATGCTGAAGTAGGTTTCAAATTGCTTTTCTCAGTAATCCAACTCAAATATAAGTCATGACACCACTATTAGGCTAGCTGGAGTTGGCCGAAAGCTATTTCAGAAGGAAGGGCAACCTCTGGCGCGGCGGAAAAACCCGTAAGTTCAATGCCGAAAATGCTGAAGTAGGTTTCAAATTGCATCTCTAAGTAATCCAACTCAAATATAAGTCATGACATCACTAATAGGCTAACTGGAGTTGGCCGAAAGCTATTTCAGAAAGAAGGGCAACCTCTGGCGCGGCGGAAAAACCCGTAAGTTAAATGCTCAAAATGCTGAAGTAGGTTTCAAATTGGTTCTCTAAGTAATCCAACTCAAATATAAGTCATGACACCACTGATAAGGTAGCTGGAGTTGGCAGAAAGCTATTTCAGAAGGAAGGGCAACCTCTGGCGCGGTGGAAAAACCCGTAAGTTCAATGCCCAAACTGCTAAAGTAGGTTTCAAATTGCTTCTCTAAGTAATCCAACTCAAATATAAGTCATGACACCACTATTAGGCTAGCTGGAGTTGGTCGAAAGCTATTTCAGAAGGAAGGGCAACCTCTGGCGCTGCGGAAAAACCCTTAAGTTCAATGCCCAAACTGCTGAAGTAGGTTTCAAATTGCTTCTCTAAATAATCCAACTCAAATATAAGTCATGACACCACTAATAGGCTAGCTGGAGTTGGCCGAAAGCTATTTCAGAAGGAAGGGCAACCTCTGGCGCTGCGGAAAAACCCTTAAGTTCAATGCCCAAAATGCTGAAGTAGGTTTCAAATTGCTTCTCTAAGTAATCCAACTCAAATATAAGTCATGACACCACTAATAAGCTATCTGGAGTTGGCTGAAAGCTATTTTAGAAGGAAGGGCAACCTCTGGCGCGGTGGAGAAACCCGTAAGTTCAATGCCCAAAATGCTGAAGTAGGTTTCAAATTGCTTCTCTGAGTAATCCAACTCAAATATAAGTCATGACACCACTAATAGGCTAGCTGGAATTGGCCAAAAGCTATTTCAGAAGGAAAGGCAACCTCTGGCGCGGCGGAAAAAACCCGTAAGTTCAATGCCCAAAATGCTGAAGTAGGTTTCAAATAGCTTCTCTAAGTAATCCAACTCAAATATAAGTCATGACACCACTAATAGGCTAACTGGAGTTGGGCGAAAGCTACTTCAGAAGGAAGGGCAACCTTTGGCACGGCGGAAAAACCCGTAAGATCAATGCCCAAAATGCTGAAGTAGGTTTCAAATTGCTTCTCTAAGTAATCCAACTCAAATATAAGTCATGACACCACTAATAAGGTAGCTGGAGTTGGCCGAAAGCTATTTCAGATGGAAGGGCAACCTCTGGCACGGCGGAAAAACCCGTAACTTCAATGCCCAAACTGCTAAAGTAGTTTTCAAATTGCTTCCCTAAGTAATCCAACTCAAATATAAGTCATGACACCACTAATAGGCTAGCTGGAGTTGGCCGAAAGCTATTTCAGAAGGAAGGGCAACCTCTGGCGCGGCGGAAAAACCCGTAAGTTCAATGCCCAAAATGCTGAAGTAGGTTTCAAATAGCTTCTCTAAGTAATCCAACTCAAATATAAGTCATGACACCACTATTAGGCTAGCTGGAGTTGGCCGAAAGCTCTTTCAGAAGGAAGGGCAACCTTTGGCGCAGCGGAAAAACCCATAAGTTCAATGCCCAAACTGCTGAAGTAGGTTTCAAATTGCTTCTCTGAGTAATCCAACTCAAATATAAGTCATGACACCACTAATAGGCTAGCTGGAGTTGGCCGAAAGCTATTTCAGAAGGAAGGGCAACCTTTGGCGCGCCGGAAAAACCCGTAAGTTCAATGCCCAAAATCCTGAAGTAGGTTTCAAATTGGTTCTCTAAGTAATCCATCTCAAATATAAGTCATGACACCACTAATAGGCTAGCTGGAATTGGCCAAAAGCTATTTCAGAAGGAAGGGCAACCTCTGGCGTGGTGGAAAAACCCATAAGTTCAATGCCCATAATGCTGAAGTAGGTTTCAAATTGGTTCTCTAAGTAATCCAAATCAAATATAAGTCATGACACCACTGATAAGGTAGCTGGAGTTGGCCGAAAGCTATTTCAGAAGGAAGGGCAACCTCTGGCGCGGCGGAAAAACCCGTAACTTCAATGCCCAAACTGCTAAAGTAGGTTTCAAATTACTTCTCTAAGTAATCCAACTCTAATATATGTCATGACACCACTAATAGGCTATCTGGAGTTGGCCGAAAGCTATTTCAGAAGGAATGGCAACCTCTTGCGCGGCGGAAAAACCCGTAACTTCAATGCCCAAACTGCTGAAGTAGGTTTCAAATTGCTTCTCTAAGTAATCCAACTCAAATATAAGTCATGACACCACTAATAGGCTATCTGGAGTTGGCCGAAAGCTATTCAAGAAGGAAGGGCAACCTCTGGCGCGGCGGAAAAACCCGTAAGTTAAATGCCCAAGCTGCTGAAATAGGTTTCAAATTGCTTCTCTAAGTAATCCAACTCAAATATAAGTCATGACACCACTGATAAGGTAGCTGGAGTTGGCCGAAAGCTATTTCAGAAGGAAGGGCAACCTCTGGCGCGGCGGAAAAACCCGTAACTTCAATGCCCAAACTGCTAAAGTAGGTTTGAAATTGCTTCTCTAAGTAATCCAACTCAAATATACGTCATGACACCACTAATAGGCTAGCTGGAGTTGGCCGAAAGCTATTTCAGAAGGAATGGCAACCTCTTGCGCGGCGGAAAAACCCGTAAGTTCAATGCCCAAACTGCTGAAGTAGGTTTCAAATTGCTTCTCTAAGTAATCCAACTCAAATATAAGTCATGACACCACTAATAGGCTATCTGGAGTTGGCCGAAAGCTATTTCAGAAGGAAGGGCAACCTCTGGCGCAGCGGAAAAACCCGTAAGTTCAATGCCGAAAATGCTGAAGTAGGTTTCAAATTGCTTCTCTAAGTAATCCAATTCAAATATAAGTCATGACACCACTAATAGGCTAGCTGGAGTTGGCCGAAAGCTATTCAAGAAGGAAGGGCAACCTCTGGCGCGGCGGAAAAACCCTTAAGTTCAATGCCGAAAATGCTGAAGTAGGTTTCAAATTGCATTTCTAAGTAATCCAACTCAAATATAAGTCATGACATCACTAATAGGCTAACTGGAGTTGGCCGAAAGCTATTTCAGAAGGAAGGGCAACCTCTGGCGCGGCGGAAAAACCCGTAACTTCAATGCCCAAACTGCTAAAGTAGGTTTGAAATTGCTTCTCTAAGTAATCCAAGTCAAATATACGTCATGACACCACTAATAGGCTAGCTGGAGTTGGCCGAAAGCTATTTCAGAAGGATGGGCAACCTCTGGCGCGGCGGAAAAACCCGTAAGTTCAATGCCCAAAATGCTGAAGTAGGTTTCAAATTGCTTCTCTAAGTAATCCAACTCAAATATAAGTCATGACACCACTATCAGGCTAGCTGGAGTTGGCCGAAAGCTATTTCAGAAGGAAGGGCAACCTCTGGCGCGGCGGAAAAACCCGTAAGTTCAATGCCCAAAATGCTGAAGTAGGTTTCAAATTGCTTCTCTAAGTAATCCAACTCAAATATAAGTCATGACACCCCTAATAGGCTAGCTGAAGTTAGCCGAAAGCTATTTTAGGAGGAAGCGCAACCTCTGGCGTGGCAGAAAAACCCGTAAGTTTAATGCTCAAAATGCTGAAGTAGGTTTCAAATTGCTTCTCTAAGTAATCCAACTCAAATATAAGTCATGACACCACTAATAGGCTATCTGGAGTTGGCCGAAAGCTATTTCAGAAGGAAGGGCAACCTCTGGAGCGGTGGAAAAACCCGTAAGTTCAATGCCCAAACTGCTGAAGTAGGTTTCAAATTGCTTCTCTAAGTAATCCAACACAAATATAAGTCATGACACCACTAATAGGCTAGGTGGAGTTGGCTGAAACTAATTTCAGAAGGAAGGGCAACCTCTGGCGCGGCGGAAAAACCCGTAAGTTCAATTCCCAAAATGCTGGAGTAGGTTTCAAATTGCTTCTCTAAGTAATCCAACTCAAATGTAAGTCATGACACCACTAATAGGCTAGCTGGAGTTGGCCGAAAGCTATTTCAGAAGAAAGGGCAACCTCTGGCGAGGCGGAAAAACCCGTAAGTTCAATGCCCAAACTGCTGAAGTAGGTTTCAAATTGCTTCTCCAAGTAATCCAACTCAAATATAAGTCATGACACCACTAATAGGCTAGCTGGAGTTGGCTGAAAGCTATTTCAGAAGGAATGGCAACCTCTGGCGCGGCGGAAAAACCCGTAAGTTCAATGCCCAAACTGCTGAAGTAGGTTTCAAATTGCTTCTCTAAGTAATCTAACTCAAATGTAAGTCATGACACCACTAATAGGCTAGCTGGAGTTGGCCAAAAGCTATTTCAGAAGGAAGGGCAACCTCTGGCGCAGCGGAAAAACCCGTAAGTTCAATGCCCAAAATGCTGAAGTAGGTTTCAAATTGGTTCTCTAAGTAATCCAACTCAAATATAAGTCATGACACCACTGATAAGGTAGCTGGAGTTGGCCGAAAGCTATTCCAAAAGGAAGGGCAACCTCTGGCGCGGCGGAAAAACCCGTAAGTTCAATGCCCAAAAGGCTGAAGTAGGTTTCAAATTGCTTCTCTAAATAATCCAATTCAAATATAAGTCATGACACCACTAATAGGCTATCTGGAGTTGGCCGAAAGCTATTTCAGAAGGAAGGGCAACCTCTGGCGCGGCGGAAAAACCCGTAAGTTCAATGCCCAAAATGCTGAAGTAGGTTTCAAATTGCTTCTTCAAGTAATCCAACTCAAATATAAGTCATGACATCACTAATAGGCTAACTGGAGTTGGCCAAAAGCTATTTCAGAAGGAAGGGTAACCTCCGGCATGGCGGAAAAACCCGTAAGTTCAATGCCCAAAATGATGAAGTAGGTTTCAAATTGCTTCTCTAAGTAACCCAACTAAAATATAAGTCATGACACCACTAATAGGCTAGCTGGAATTGGCCGAAAGCTATTTCAGAAGGAAGGGCAACCTTTGGCGCGGTGTAAAAACCCGTAAGTTCAGTGCCCAAACTGCTGAAGTAGGTTTCAAATTGCTTCTCTAAGTAATCCAACTCAAATATAAGTCATAACAGCACTAATAGGCTAGCTGGAGTTGGCCGAAAGATATTTCAGAAGGAAGGGCAACCTCTGGCGCGGCGGAAAAACCCGAAAGTTCAATGCCCAAACTGCTGAAGTAGGTTTCAAATTGCTTCTCTAAGTAATCCAACTCAAATATAAGTCATGACACCACTAATAGGCTATCTGGAGTTGGCCGAAAGCTATTTCAGAAGTAAGGGCAACCTCTGGCGCGGCGGAAAAACCCGTAAGTTCAATGCCCAAACTGCTGAAGTAGGTTTCAAATTGCTTCTCTATGTAATGCAACTCAAATATAAGTCATGACACCACTAATAGGCTAGCTGGAGTTGGCCGAAAGCTATTTCAGAAGGAAGGGCAACCTCTGGCGCGGAGGAAAAACCCGTAAATTCAATGCCCAAAATGCTGAAGTAGGTTTGAAATTGCTTCTCTAAGTAATAAAACTCAAATGTAAGTCATGACACCACTAATAGGCTAGCTGGAGTTAGCCGAAAGCTATTTCAGAAGGAAGGGCAACCTCTGGCGCGGCGGAAAAACCCGTTAGTTCAATGCCCAAACTGCTCAAGTAGGTTTCAAATTGCTTCTCTAAGTAATCCAACTCATATATAAGTTATGACACCACTAATAGGCTAACTGGAGTTGGCCGAAAGCTATTTCAGAAGGAAGGGCAACCTCTGGCGCGGCGGAAAAACCTGTAAGTTCAATGCCCAAACTGCTGAAGTAGGTTTCAAATTGCTTCTCTAAGTAATCCAACTCAAATATAAGTTATGACACCACTAATAGGCTAGCTGGAGTTAGCCGAAAGCTATTTCAGAAGGAAGGGCAACCTCTGGCGCGGCGGAAAAACCCGTAAGTTCAATGCCCAAAATGCTGAAGTAGGTTTCAAATTGCTTCTCTAAGTAATCTAACTCAAATATAAGTCATGCCACCACTATTAGGCTAGCTGGAGTTGACCGAAAGCTATTTCAGAAGGAAGGGCAACCTCTGGCGCGGCGGAAAAACCCGTAAGTTCAATTCTCAAAATGCTGAAGTAGGTTTCAAATTGCTTCTCTAAGTAATCCAACTCAAATATAAGTCATGTCACCACTAATAGGCTAGCTGGAGTTGGCCGAAAGCTATTTCAGAAGGAAGGGCAACCTCTGGCGTGGCAGAAAAACCCGTAACTTCAATGCCCAAAATGCTGAAGTAGGTTTCAAAATGCTTCTCTAAGTAATCCAACTCAAATATAAGTCATGACACCACTAATAGGCTAGGTGGAATTGGCCGAAAGCTATTTCAGAAGGAAGGGCAACCTCTGGCGCGGCGGAAAAACCCGTAAGTTCAATGCCCAAAATGCTGAAGTAGGTTTGAAATTGCTTCTCTAAGTAATCCAACTCAAATATAAGTCATGACACCACTAATAGGCTAACTGGAGTTGGCCGAAAGCTATTTCAGAAGGAAGGGCAACCTCTGGCGCGGCGGAAAAACCCGTAAGTTCAATGCCCAAACTGCTGAAGTAGGTTTCAAATTGCTTCTCTAAGTAATCCAACTCAAATATAAGT
>NC_090733.1:103949769-103962269 GCF_036898095.1 Palaemon carinicauda | reverse complement strand
CTACTCCTGATGAAGAGGACACTTATTCAACGTCAACTGAAGCCGACATGAATGCTGTAGGACATACACTCCTACCCCGTGATGTACCGGAGCGGTGACAAAGCCACCCATCACCCACCACTCGCTGTGCCCCAACCAACGACTTCTACAGCCACTTACTGTCGCCCATCGGGCGCAGTTTTGCTACTACCATTACAGATTCGGGGCAGCCGTGAAGAAATGTGCCAAGGATTGTCAGTGGCCAAAAAAACGTGTAAGTTGGCCATCGCTCGTGGCGGTGGCCTCCCGTGTCTATAATCTTTTCTTTTTACATGATACAGGAATGGGCGTGCGATTTTTGGTAGACACGGGTGCTTGTCATTCTCTTTTGCCAAATGAACTCTTCAGGACACAACGTAGTCTGTCTACATCTGCTGACGTCCGCCTGGTAACTGCCAACAGATCTGCGATACCAACCTACGGTTACGAGAACCTCACATTATCATTTGGAAACGGTAAATTTAATTGGAAGTTTCTAGTTGCTGACGTCACGTTGCCAATCTTCGGTGCGAATTTCCTCTCTCATTTCCACCTTCTGGTCAATATCGCCCACCGACGATTGGTCAACGCAGACGCGTACTTCAACCCGGCCCCTCCAACCTCGCTCTCCACATCAGCGTGCCCACGGATACCTACGCCCACCTCCTTACATCGTACCCAGAAGTTTTCCGTACGGAACTTTGTCAAACGCCCACGGCTCCTGCCAAGCACCCACGGCTCCTGCCAAGCACGGTAATATATCACCATATCAAGACGACGGGACCCCAAGTCTTCGCAAAATTCAGAGGTCTGGCACCAGATTGATTGGCAGCCGCCAAACAGACGTTCACCGAAATGGAGGAAATGGGCCTTTGCTAAAAGGCCTCCAGCCCATGGTCGTCACCCTTACACATCGTTCTGAAGAAAGATGGCTCCCTCCGTCTGTGTGGGGATTACAAGTGCCTGAACATGCAAACAGAATCGGATCACTACCCCCTCCCAAACATCGCTGACGTGACCTCCTACCTGCAAAAAGCGAGGGTTTTCTCCATGCTCGACCTCCTGAAGGGGTATTATCAGGTGCCTATGAACCCACAAGACTTCCCCAACACTGTCATCACCACTCCGTTTGGTACATACACCTTCAATTACTCCTGTTTTGGCCCTGGGGCCAATTTTCAACGTCTCATGGAAGGCATCTTAGGGGACTTCCCCTTCTGTGTATGTTATGCGGACGACAATCTTGTGTTCTCTTCCTCAAAAGAGGAACACCTCCATCACCTGCGCATCCTGCTCGACCGCCTGCAACAAAACGGCTTTGTAGTCTGGTACGACAAGTGTACCTTTGGCACCAACAAAGAGTCGTTTTTAGGGCACCGCATCACTCCTGAAGGAGTCCATCCCCTCCCTGAGAAGGTAGCAGCCGTTCAGAACTTCCCCATGCCCTCGACCGTCAAAGCTCTGCAGGAATTCTCGGCCATGATCAACTATTATCACCATTTTCTGCCAGCCATTACCGCCACTCTTGCTCCCCTCTACGCCTGCCTCAAGGGCAAGCCAAAAGACCTGAAGTGGGGTCCCCTTCAAGGAGCGGCCTTCTGCTATACAAAGAAGGCCCTATCAACCGCTGCTGCTCTCACTTTTCCCATCCCACATGCCCCTCTCATTCTCTCCACTGATGCTAGCGATGTCGCTACTGGTGCAGTACTCGAAAAGGTGGTCAACGGCTCGCCCCGCCCATTGGCCTTCTTCAGCAGAAAACTGTCCAAGGCAGAATCGGGTTATTCTACCTTCGATAGCGAATTGCTGGCGGTGCACTTAGTTGTCCGTCACTTTGCCATTTCTTAGAAGGTACACCCTTCGTCATTTGCACAGACCACATGCCTCTGGAGCATGCCTTCACTCAAAAGTCTGAAGCCTGGTCCGACCGTCAACGCTGACATCTCTCCGCCGTGGCTGAATATAATTGCACCCTTCAATACATCCCTGGGAAAATGAATCCCATTGCCGATGCCCTGTAAAGAAACACGTTGGCTGCCGTTCAACTGGGATTGGATTACAACGCCTTGGCTGAACCCCAACGACAGGATCCAGAGTATCAAGCATGTAGGACATACTGCACATCCCTCCATTGGGAAGACATCCCCCTCGACGACTCCAACACCACCCTCCTCTGTGACGTCAGTACTGGTAGACCGCGACCTTGGATTCCTGCTCCCATGCGCTGACCGGTGTTTGATTTCATTCACGGCCTTTCACATCTCTCGTAGCGTTCTACTGCACAGCTGCTGAAGACAAAGTTCATTTGTCACGGCATTTCTAAGGAGGCTAAGGATTGGGTCCACGCCTGTACTTCTTCCCAAACTTCCAAAGTACATTGACACACGGATTCAGGAGTGGGCACCTCCCCTCAACCTCAGCGTCGTTTTGCCCACATTCACGTCAATGTTGTAGGCCCCCTACCCACATCACAAGGACATCGTTACCTGTTTACCATCATCGACCGCTCCACTCGTTGGCCTGAACCCATTCCCATGGAAACTGCAACGTCCGCCTCATGTACATCTGCCTTACTCTCAAGATTTGGTATCCCTGAGCATATTTCTTCTGACAGGGGTACCACTCTCACCTCTCAATTGTGGACATCATTAGCGAATCTCCTGGGCATCACCCTACATCAGACAACTGCCTATAACCCCGCTGCCAATGGAATGGTTGAACGTTTTCATCATACCCCCAAAGCAGCTTTGATGTCCCGCTGCAAGGATTCCAACTTGTTTACTCAGCTTCCCTGGGTCCTCCTGGGACTAAGGACCACTCCTAAAGACGCCCTCAACGTCTCAGCAGCTGAAATGGTGTATGGTAACCCGTTGGTTGTCCCTACCAAATTCTTTCCTTCTGCAACCTCCTCCGACAATCTCCAGCGCATACGTCACGTCGTGGGAAAATTTACTCCATGCCGCCAGACTTACAAGCCCCCATCGAAGCATCACATACCGACAGACTTGCACTCTGTAACGCACGCCTTCATACGCATCGACACTAGCAAGCCACCGCTAATGCCCCCTTGCACGGGCCCTTTCCTTGTGATCCGACGCAGTCCGAAAGCATTCCTACTGAATATTCGTGGCAAAGAAGACTGGGTCTCCATTGATCATCTAAAACATGCTTATCTCCTGCCAGATGACCCGCCTACAGTTCGCCTCTCTAGATCAGGGCGCCCTATTTAACATGTACAGTATGTAATTTTTAGCGGGGGGAACCATGTACTAACCGTGTGTCACACAATCGTACATAGTAACGACATATATCATGCTTTGTATCATCGCTCTCCTCTTGCACTGATAGGGACCTGATTAAACATATCTGTTTTTCTCACCGTTAACTGTTAACAGAACTGGTTGTAGGTTGAACATGAAATTGCTTGTTATGTTTTTACATCCTTTTTGCCTGGACTTTATGTATATATAAACTGATGTTCTGTAATAAAGTTACTCATTTGCTTTCATCCTGCCTTCTTAGTCACAGCCTCTCTCGGCCCATCACAGAAGACTTACTAACATTGTTTAGATTAGCCATACAATGATGTTGATACTTTTTTATATCCACGGAAAGCAAGATACTGCATCACCTGAGAAAAAGTTCAAATTTGACTTTATGTGTCAACTACATCATATATTGTGTTGCAGTATCATGCAAATAATATAGAGGGAAATGAAATCTATGTCGAGATCCACAATTTCTTACGAAATCGCCCCGATCAATATTCAACAGCGCGGGAGTAACAGCTGTTGAATTATATAAGAGTACAAACATTACTGATCTAACCGAAGTTTAATGGTAGTAACCAAAGGTAAAAATTAGAAGGTACAGTTGCACATAGGAATTCCTGGCACACATCGCTCTGAGGAAATGCACCAAGTAACACCGTTACTACCCGGCGAGTAACCAAACAGATAGTGTAGGATGAGAGAGCAGAGGCGGATTGCATGGTGACACACAGGAACTCACCACGCAGTATGGGTATGGCAGGGTACTCTTTTCGAGAGTGAGGTGTACAAGGTATTCATGTGTCCAATTGTACGCAGTTCAAGTTAACGCACTAAAACAAATAACGTACATATTAGTTTCGGGTTTAGCTAACTGACAAGAAACTGTTTAAAACGTTAAAGATCTTACAATTAGATTCAATAAATTTAATAAGTGGCACTCAAGAAGTTCAACCAACCTATGATAAACCTGTACAAATAAATTAACATCTCTATGAGGTAAAAATAACATTTTACGCAGATAAAAATCGTACCAGGAAGATATCAAAGAATTTAGTAACTATAGCTCCAATACTTTGTTTATCTATAATAAATACACTTCATTATATTACCATGGTATTCCTCTGTCTTGGGTTAGAGTTCTCTTGCTTGAGGGTGCACTTTTTTTTTTTTTTTTTTTTTTTTTAGTTGTTACGGGTTTTTATATGAAAGATCTATTTTAATGTTGTTACTGTTCTTAAAATATTTTATTTTACTTGTTCAATACTTCTCGTGTAGGTTATTTATTTCTTTATGTCTTTTTCTCACTGGAATATTTTTCGTTATTGGAGCCCATGGACTTATAAAATCCTGCTTAGCTAATAATAAAAATAATAATAATAACAATAATAATAATAATAATAATGATAATGATAATAATAATAATAATACCGAATAAGAAATCCTTAACGACAAATTAGCAATAGCTTCCATCCCATTCGAATCTTAATAAAAATTGCCGAACGAACTTCGATAGGAAACTGTTAGAAAAGTTGAACTGAATCTAAGATATTATGGATAAATAGATGATGATAAATAGATCAACAAATAGATAGATATATAGTTAAATGAACATAATATTTACAAAGCTACTCGCTTTATTAGATGATGTGAATATGATAATACTTTGAAAGTTATGTTTTTCTTGAACATGTAGGTCACTGTCAATTTAATTAATAGATCTTAGATTGTGACATGATTATTATAATTTCTCAGTTATAATCATAATATTTCAAGTAATATCATCCAAATGCAGATGAAGCAATTATTGTGGTTATAACATTAGAAGAAAGATTAAAAGTGTTGGCAGCTATGGGTCGAAGGGACACAGCATAGGTGAGTTTCTTTTACTTGCAAATTTCCTTTAGTCTCCATTCTATCTCTTGTGCTGATCCAAATACAAATTTTGTTAAAGTACTGTTCATTTCTTCATTACTTGCTTCCATTTCATCATGTAGCTTAGAGCACCTATTTTTTACTGCTAAACTAAACTCGTAAGATTTTTCTCTTGTTACAGTTTTTATTTTCTTTCTTAAAATCTTATTATTCAATATCTAATGGCTATTTCGCAATTTTATAAACGAAATATTACTTTTTCAACTCTAATAGGTTTTAGACTGTAAAGACTCTTCTTTTTAAAACCAGGAAATCATAACTAATGTCGAATGAATATAAAAGTAAAAGCGTTTAAGTAATCAGCTACTAACATGAATCTACATTAAAGGAACGAAATCCCAATGTCTTCCCTAAAGTCTATCTCCACAATTCATCTATGCGAGTAAACAGATTATTAGTGATATATCTATATAGTTATGTACCCATAGCATCTAAAATGATGGTAATGTAAGATAGGATCAATATGGTAAGCACTGCTCTACAAAACGGACTGATTCACGTTACCTTAATTCTACAGTATATACTTAAAAAAGGTATCATTGTTTTGAAAACATTCCCTGGGATGGACGACGACATCTTTACTAGGGAATTTCATTGCTCTCTCTCTCTCTCTCTCTCTCTCTCTCTCTCTCTCTCTCTCTCTCTCTCTCTCTCTCTCTCTCTCTCTCTCTCTCTCTCTCTCTCTCTATATATATATATATATATATATATTAAAGGGTAAAATCCACAGGAAACAGGAAAGGAAAAGACCAGGTACCAAGCGCTTTCGTGTATTACGTACACTTCTTCAGTGTACAAGTGTACGTAATACACGAAAGCGCTTGGTACCTGGTCTTTTCCTTTCCTGTTTCCTGTGGATTTTACCCTTTAATATATGTCACGTGCAGTTTCGTGACTGATAAGTGATATATATATATATATATATATATATATATATATATATATATATATATATATATATATATATATATATATATATACTGTATATACTGTATATATACATACACACACACACACACACATATATATATATATATATATATATATATATATATATATATATATATATATATATATATATATATATATATATACATATGGATACAAGAGCAAATTAAAGTAGAGGATATTCTAATGCTATGTAAGACTAAGAAATGGACATAGGTAGGACATATAACGACAGATGATACATGGAGTAGCAGGATGAGTCCCTATTTACAATAGAAGCAGGGGAAGGAAAGGAAGACGATGGATGGACGATCTAAGAAAATTGCTGATATAGACTAACAAAGAAAGACCATATTCAGATGAGAGTGGAGGAACTTATCTGAGGCTTTATCCTGCAGTTGACTAACAATGGCTGAAGATGATGATGATATAGTATATATGTATGTTTGTAGATGTGAACGGGAATGCTTTCATATATATATATATATATATATATATATATATATATATATATATATATATATATATATATATATATATATATATATATATATATACCTATATAATGCCTATCGTATAGACCTACTCTACGGGCAGAAAAGCTATTACACTCTAATCAACACCAAGCTAATGTCATAAACCTCGACTTGTTAATTACGACTAAAATGGCGTATTGAATTCACTTCACTTTCCCTTAGTCATTTCATATACTTCCCTGGTTATTGAGAAAGTGTTATTGAACTGTGACGGCGTATTAATCCCTTGTAATCCTGCACGTAATCCGGATATGTAAATGTGCCTCCAACCCACCCACCCTACGCCCTACCCAACCCGTCCGACTTTCGTGTTGGATTTTGCCTCTTCGTCGATAACATGTTCGGTCGATTAATGTAAAATCAAGACGGGACTCATGAAGTAAAAAATTCCTATCATGGTATCGATTAGAGAACAGATGTCATTCATTCATTAATTATGATAATTACATAACGATTGGTAATTTATGATATAATTGAACTGGACACCTGTCTTTTCGTATTTATAAAAATGATTAAAATGAACTAATTATATCAAACAGCCATTAGAATTGGGTAGTGCCATAGCCTCTATACCATGGTCTTCCGCTGTCTTGGGTTAGAGTTCTCTTACTTGAGGATACAGTACACTCAGGCACACTATCTAATCATATTTCTCTTCCTCTGGTTTTTAATAGTTTACATATTAGAGATCTATTCTAATATTGTTAACGTTCTAAATTTTTCTTATTCCAATTGTTTATTACTTCCCTGTAGTTTATTTATAGCCTCGTTTGCTTTTTTCACTGGGATATTTACCTGTGTTGAAGCTTTTCCATAATAATAATAATAATAATAATAATAATAATAATAATAATAATAATAATAATAATAATAATAATAATAATAATAATAATAATGATAAATTTTATTTAAAATTTTTTGCAATTCAAACGGGTGTGACGCTTTTCTTATCATTATGTTCTGCTTTAGCTTTTGCTGATAATTAATTTCCGTTTTGACGTGATAACCATCCCTCTTAATCAAAGGTTCTATAAGAGATTTTTAGCACACTACAAGTATCATAAGATAAACATAGTCAACGTAACCCAAATATCATCTTTCGTTATACACAGCCTCTTGTATCATTAAATACCTCATGATTAAAAAAAAAAAAAAAAAAAGCATTGTAATAAGATCTTCAAAGAAAAAGTCTTCCATATCTCTTTATAAAGCGCATTTCCTAACTGATAACACATTCTGTAAAAAATAAAAAAAGGGTTTCTCAGTATCATTTCCTGTGAGTTACTAAGCCTATTTATTTGAGAATTCATCGGAAGGAAGAGAGATATAGATCATCCAATCATTATAACAGAGTCGTACATGCCTTATCGTATGATTTATTTATTAAAGTAAAAAAAAAAAAAAAAGATAAATCTTATGAAAGTAAAAATGAGAATAGATGACATTATTTGGAGATATTTTCCTTATATGCAGAAAAATATTCGTATCCGCATATAATATATACATAAAGGAAAATATCGTGACGAGAATAAACAAATAATAAGTGGAATGAAAAAAAATTGGCATAATTCATTAATATTAGAAAGACTTAAGAGAATAGCATTCCAAATAAATCACGGCTTCATTATCAATATTTGTGATTGAATTTAGATACATATAAGTATTTTCCCTATAATATTCTGTTTGTTAATGTAGACGAATACCATATGGAGGCTACCCAAATAGAAAATAAGATCTATAAGTATTAATCAAATTATTATAATTATTATTACTTGCTAAGCTAAAACCTTAGTTGGAAAAGCCCAAGGGCTTCAATAGGGAAAATAGCCCAGTGATGAAAGGAAATAATGAAAAAAAAACTACAAGAGATATTTAAGAATAACTACATTAAAATGAATCTTTCATATATAAACTATAAAAACTAAAATAACAAGAGGAAGGGAAATCAGATAGAAGTGTGCCCAAGTGTACCCTTAAGCAAGAGAACTCTACCCCAAGGCAGTGGAAGACCATGGTACAGGGCTATGGCACTACCCAAGACAAGAGAACAAGGGTTTGATTTTGGAGTGTCCTTCTCCTAGAAGAGCTGATTACCATAGTTGAAGAGTCTCTTCTACCCTTACCAAGAGGAAAGTAACCACTGAACTATTATAGTGCAGAAGTTAACCCTTTGAGAGAGAAGAATTGTTTGGTAATAGCATTGTTGTCAGGTGTATGAGAACAGAGAATGTGTATACAATAGGCCAGACTGTTCGGTGTATGTGTAGGTAAAAGATAAAATGAGCCGTAACCAGAGAGAGGGATCCAATGTAGTACTGTCTGGCCAGTCAAAGGACCCAATAACTCTCTAGCGGTAGTATTTCAACGGATGGTTGGCGCCCAGGCCAACATACTACCTAAATAGTAAATAAAATCTATCAGTCTTAATCAGATAGTAAGTAAGATCTATGTCTTAATAAAATAGTAGATAAAATCTATTAGTCATAATCAAATAAAAATAAGATTTATTAGTCCTAATCAAATAATAGATAAGAGCTATTACTCCTAATCAAATAGTAAATAAGATCTATCAGTCTTAAGAAAATAGTGAATAAGGTCTATTAGTCCTAACCAAATAATAGATAAGATCTATTACTCCTAATCAAATAGTAAATAAGATCTATCAGTCTTAAGAAAATAGTGAATAAGATCTATTAGTCCTAACCAAATAATAGATAAGATCCATTAATCCTAATCAAATAGTAAATAAGATCTATCAGTCTTACTCTGAACGTTAATTATTCCGATGTGTGCATCGTAATTACAGTAATGAAAATTCCACACATAAATTATCGGAACATATGAGAGATATAAGTATTTCTCTAATAGGCCTTATTGGCTTGATGACACTTGCGAGGTATAATTTTTCAGCTTAGCATATTTTACAGGTGGTTTACGCTTCTACGCTTCACTGTTTATCCATTGCTAAAAGAAAGACATTTACTTTCCCGAATTCACTTCTGAGTAATCTCCCCTATATAACAAAGAGGGACGGAGAGAATCTAGGTTATTATATGTCTGGCAATATCGCCAGGCGTGACTGGAAAGAAGGGGGACAGGGAGTTGTCATACCCTGGTGACAGGGTGGTTATCCCCATACTGTAGTTAGGAAAGGGGGAAGTGTGGGAAAGGTTTATTATGTCTGTGTTTGTGCGTGTGTGCATATCTATGTAAATATTTAGCTATCACTTATGACAGGTCGTGTACACTAGCACAAAAAATAATGACCAATGACAATAAGAAATTGTAAACACAGACGCTAGTGCGAACACATAAATGCACCCACATAAACACGCACATATTGAGCTTTTTAGAGAACGACAATGAGATTGTAAGAATTGTATCATCTACAGTAGTAACCTGCTTTTAAATTAAGTTCAAGTGTGTATAAGTGAAGCAATCAAAAGAGATGATTTTGTCAGTTTATTAAAAAAGAATCTTTGGTGGAAGGATTCAGCGACCCAAATTTGCAGTGTCATTAAAGATTTAAAGGTTTGAAGGACACTCATGAATGGCAGAGGCAAGGGACAGTGACAATGCCCTGGAGATTAACCATATATTATTATTATTATTATTATTATTATTATTATCATTATTATTATTATTATTACTTGCTAAGCTACAACCCTAGTTAGAAAAGCAGGGTGCTATAAGCCCAGGGGCCCCAACAAGGAAAATACCCCAGTGAGAAATGGAAACAAGAAAATGAAAGAAGTAATTAACAATTAAAATAAAATAATTCAAGAACAGTAACAACAATTAAAATGAAATATTTTATGAACAGTAACCACAATTAAAATAAATATCTCACATTCAAACTATAAAAACTTCAACGAAATAAGGGGAAGAGAAATAAGATAGAATAGCGTGCCCGAGTGTACCCTCAAGCAAGAGCGTCTCCACCCAAGCTAGGACTAGGGACGACCAGGATGTGGCTTCTGATGATTCAGTAGGTAGACCTATCGGTTCCTTAAACCCCTCATCTCTAGCTCATACGGAAGGTGAGGTGGCACACACTACAAGAAACTATCGAGGTTGAGTTGGACTCGATCTCACGTCCAGAACAACAGGTAGGGACGTTTCCAATAGTCCACCGAAACTATTTGTTTATGAGGTAAAAGCGTAAATTGTTTTTGATTTAGCTGTATCACAACTAGTAATTAGACAGAAATGGTAACTGATGTTATTGAAAAGGAGGAAGAAGAGAGTTTTGGAGGAAAGGGGTGAGAAATGTTAGTGCGCTAAACTGACAGTAAAAATAGGATAGATAAGCTTACCAGTAAGCTCAGAATGTAAATCAAGAAAATAACAGAGAGAGAGAGAGAGAGAGAGAGAGAGAGAGAGAGAGAGAGAGAGAGAGAGAGAGAGAGAGAGAGAGCTAATTTCTACACCATTTCCACGTGATAGGGCAACTACGCGCTACTGATTATTCGGGGAGCTTGAGAAGTATGGAGGTTAGCATATAAGATAAAAGTTATAATCCCAATACGATTACTGCATAATTTTATATATTTGCATACATATTTCGTTTAGTATTTAACAGAATACTGCTGAGTGGTATGACAGTTCTTTATAATGGGGTTTCAGCTGTCTGACCTATATTTCATATTATCTGTTATTGCTCAAAAAGAAAAAGAAAAACTGATTAAAATCAACGGCGAGACAACAAACTTTACGATTACGATTACAAGTTTTGATAGTGATAACGGAAGGGAGGAATACGATATTCTGTCTGTTCTCCTCTCGTTCATTCTTAACATATGTAATGCAGAAAATTATGATCTAAAACATGCAAACATACATTTTATAAATGTATAAGTAGTCAATTTCACACTGGAAAATAATAATCAAATACACACAAACAAACATTTTCCAAATGTATGTGGAGAAAATTTCAAACTGGCAAATATACAAAGATTTTACAAGATTTAGCTCTTTCAGACAGCTATCTGGAAGAGAGAGAGAGAGAGAGAGAGAGAGAGAGAGAGAGAGAGAGAGAGAGAGAGAGAGAGAGAGATAGTGTATACAACTGGATAATATTGAAAAATATCTAATTAGCTTTAATATTTTGCAATATTTCCCTCTTCCGGATAGCTATCTGGAAGAGAGAGAGAGAGAGAGAGAGAGAGAGAGAGAGAGAGAGAGAGAGAGAGAGAGAGAGAGAGAGAGAGAGAGACTGTACTCGCTTGTAATTTCCGAAAGCTAATAGCACCTTATTAGAGTACCGTTAGGGAGGGGGGAGGGGGTTGGGAGCCAGTAGATTGGTCTGTGTAGGTATGATTAAAAACTGCTAGAAACGAAACTTCGTTTCATAGAAGAAGAATCATTACATTCATTTTCTTTAATTTTCTTCTAAAGTAATTATGTGGATACTTAAGTTTTGCGTTTATAGGTAAATAACGAATTTGTTCCAATGTGGATGATAGTGATCAATTTTCAGGATAATATCTTGAGAGCTATGTTTGAAAAATGATAATGATTAGACATAATCTTTCAAAATGTCTAAGGTAAATAATTTTGACGCTGAGTGATAGATGATTTACCTTCTAAGGTCAAGTTTCTCGAAAAAAGGAGTCTTCATTCAGTAATAATATTTGATTATTTCTTTATAAATAATTCATGAATAAATACATCAACATCCATTAAAAATTCCAAATTTCACACTATCCTATATCATTTCTCTTGACCCTTTTCTTTTTTTTGAAGATTTTCTAGTTTATATTTGAAAGATCTAATTCAATGTTGTTACTGTTCC
>NC_090733.1:103939769-103944769 GCF_036898095.1 Palaemon carinicauda | reverse complement strand
GAAATCTAACCGAGGCCCTTTGCGTCAATAGGCGTTGGAGGAGATGATGATGATGAGGATGTATATGATTATTCTTCCTTGTGTATATACAAGAATAGTAGGCTATCACCCATCTAGATGGAAACAATACTGAGAGAGAGAGAGAGAGAGAGAGAGAGAGAGAGAGAGAGAGAGAGAGAGAGAGAGAGAGAGAGAGGCTTTAAGATACCATTGCTAGATGGATAATATCCACACATTTACTGTTTTGATTGGATGAAAGTTTAAAATCCACACCTTTGTTGCCTTCAGAAAGCATACTATAAATTAAAACCCCATATTTATTTCCTTGAATTTTAATACATACTTTTGTTGCCATAAGTAAGTATAATATGGATTAAAACCAAACACTTATTGCCTTAAGTAAGCATAATATGAATTAAAATTCACACTTTCATCACCTTGTTACTTTGGACATCAATATCTACACTTTATCTACCTATGTACATTATAAAATTAAATTACATAAATCAGAGTGAAGATTAAAAATCATACTTATTTTTCCTAAATTATATACATCAAAGAATAAACGCAACAGTCTTACTTACAAACTCAAGTATAGAAAATGCTAAAATTCTTACCATTATTGCAAAAAGTAATTATAATAAAGAGTAAAATTAACATGTTAATTGCCTAGATACATCAAATATCAAAATACATTATTTTATTGCCTGAATATTAGCGATTGCAGCAAAGATATATAATCTTGACATAATCTTTATAACTAAAAACGTTCCTTTCGGTTGGGTTCCCCTTCAGTTAAGCAGCCCAGATGCTTCCGGTTGAGGGTTCTTGGTTGAAGAGGTCAATCATTAGCTTCCTCGCCCCTGATTATTGAGAAAGCGAGCCGGCGTATTAATCCCCCTTGCAATCCATGATCAATCCAGATATGTAAATCAACGCCACTCAAGTTTCGAGTCGACAGCGGCCACATGTTGCTGATTTCAGATCGAGCGAAGCTGATTTTCTGTCTCTCCATTCGCTCGCGTCGAAAACATAATCGGACGATTAGCATAAGATTAAGTTGGAAACTCGAGAAGAGGGGATGGCCAGAGATCAGGATTTAACGGTCCAGATGAAGGCAAATGATTAATTACAATACTCTGCGTGCAGAAAGACGGCTGTGGATATTTTCGTATTCAATGGTTTATCTTGATTTCGCAAATGGCAATTTTGCTAAAGCTTATGTTATTCCTACGTACACTTTTACTTAGATCATGTGCATTTATGGGAGATGTGAATATCGGACATTTGCTAAGAAGTATGTCTTGTTACCTTACAGCATGTATGTCTTCGTCATTTGCTGCCGAAGTAGGTCTCGTGTATTTACAGCAGAATTTGATCTTGGACATTTACAGCAGAATTAGATCTTAGGCAGACGTAGGTCACTGATATTTAAAGCAGACGTAGATCTAGGACATTTACTGCGGACATAGTTCTGGGTTCATGACAGCACGCAGGTCGAGGGTATTTACAGCATACTTAGGTCTTGGGTGTTTGCAATAGACATATGTCTCGGTCATTTACAACACATAGAGGTATCGGCAATTTGCAACAGACTTAGGTCTCGCACATTACAACATACTTTGGTTTCGGACATGAGATAAATTTTTCAACATATATTAAGTTAAGACAGTTCGAAAAGACGAAATATTTGCAGCGATGCAGTTGTTAAGAAGGTGAAAAAATTTGGTTAGAATGTCTTGAGGTTATGTGGTCGAGTTAAAAGCAAGAAGAGCAACAGGTCGCTTCAGAGAGTCTTTAATTTGAAAGATATTGGAGCATGAAGGAGAGGGAGACAAAGAAAGAAAACCCTAGTTTATAGGTTTAAAGGTTCGAAGGCCGCTTATGAATGACAGAGGTAAGCAATAGTGACATTGCTCTATTGAGCAAGATAATGCCCTAGAGAGTGACCATATATACATATGATCGGCGCCTAATCCTTCTCTCCACCCAAGCTAGCACCAAGAAGGACCAGACAATGGCTCCTGATGCCTCAGCAGATAGACCTATAGGCTCCTACAAACACCCCATCCTTAGCTCACAAGGATGGTGAGGTTACAGCGACTTAAGGAACTAACGAGTTTAAGCGGGACTCAAACCCTAGTCTGGTGTTCACCAGTCAGGGGCGCTACCACATAGGACACCGCAACCGTAAGTGAAGGGGGAAAACTACTGATGAGATAACATTACATTTATGAAGCAGGACAAAATAGCCTTGTACTGGGGACACGGAGGCCCTTCAGTGATAAGGTGCAACCCGTGGGAAAATCTTGCAGCCGTACCATGAAGTCAAAGTTGAAAGAGGTTTAACGGCAATGAAAGGAAGAAAACTGGAATAGAAGTATGATGAAAGACCTCTAAGAAATGTCCACTATCGCAAAATCCATTTACGGAAGGAAAAAATACATACATTCGTACTTTGAAAATATAGTAATTGTAGAAACTTAAAATGAAAACAAAAGAACGTTATAACTAAAACACATTACAAAAAAGAAGATATCATCTCTCAGAATATCGTTCTTTTAAGTAATTCAAAGTATTAGGGAAAAGCTTGTGTTGTGATCTCTCTCTCTCTCTCTCTCTCTCTCTCTCTCTCTCTCTCTCTCTCTCTCTCTCTCTGTAGAAGGAATAGATTCCTTCTTCTTCATGATGGATGGGTTTCTGATGGAACCTTTATTTAGCAGGAGACGAACGCTACTCGCCTCCGCAGAAGGTCGAGGATCATGAAGATTTTTATCTCGAAGTGGAGCTGTGTTTCTTTCCCAGAGATATATAGAAGAAACATTTAGATAACACCTAAGGAGGAAGGCATCTCTCCCCCTCTCTCTATATCTCTCTTTTTCTCTCTTTTAGACCCTAAGAAGACAAATTAGGAATGGTTTTATCTCATGTACTTGAGGATGTAATTGAGTTAAAAGCTGTGTAGAGTTTCTTGAAGACCTTCGTACAATTGCCAAAATTACCATGTAATCTTAATCCAATATACTTTATGTTTTCCCCTTCAAAAATTGCATACACTTTGTTTTCCCCTTCGAAAATTGCATATACTTTCAAATTTTCCCTAAAAAAATGCGCATACTTTCTGTTTTTCCCCTCTAGAATTGCATATACTTTCTGGTTTTCCCCTCAAAAATTGCATACACTTTCTGTTTTCCCCTCAAGAATTGCATATACTTTCTTCGTTTCCCCTCAAGTATTACATATCCTTTCTGCTTTTTCCCCCAGGAATTGCATATACTTTGTTTTTTATTCCCTAAAGAATTGCGCATACTTTCCCTGTATTCCTGTCAGGAATTGCATATACTTCCTATTTTTCCCATAGAAATGGCATATAATTTCGGGTTTCCCTTCGAAAATTACATATACTTTTTGTTTCCCTTAAAAAATTTGCATACACTCTCGGTTTTTCTCCACAAAAATTTCATACACTTTGTTTTTCTCATCAAAATTACATATACTTTGGTTTTACCTTCGAAAATTGCACATATTTCTGATTTTCCATAAAAAAATTGCTTATAATTTCTCTTCTTCCCATCAAGAATTGCATATACTTTCTGCTTTTCCCATCAAGAATTGCATATACTTTCTGCTTATCCGCTCAAGAATTGCATATACTCTCTGCTTTTCCTCTAAAGAATTGCACATCTTTCTTCTTATCCGCTCAAGAATTGCATATACTTTGTTTTTTCTTTCAAGAATTACATATACTTTCTGTTTTCCCATCAAGAATTGCATATACTTTCTGCTTATCGGCTCAAGAGTTGCATATACTTTCTGCTTTTCCCATAAAAACTGCCTATACTTTCTGCGTATCCTCTCAAGAATTGCATGCACTTTCTGTTTTCCCCTTAAGAATTGCATATACTTTCGGTTTTCCCCTCAAGAATTGCATATACGTTCTGCTTATCCGCTCAAGGATTGCATATACTTTCTGCTTATGTGCTCAAGAATTGCATATACTTTCTGTTTTCCCCTAAAGAGTTGCATATACTTTCTGCTTTTTCCATCAAGAATTGCATATACGTTATTTTCCCCGTCAGGAATTGCATACACTTCCTGTTTTCCCCCTCAAGAATTGCATACATTTCCTGTTTTTCCCCATAAGAGTTGCATATACTTTCTGCTTTCCCCTCAAGAATTGCATATACTTTCTGCTTTTTTCCATCAAGAATTGCATATACTTTGTTTTTCCCTTCAAGAAATTGCGCACATTTCCTGTTTTTCCCCTCAAGAATTGCATACACTTCTTGTTTTTCCTCTCAAGAATTGCATACACCTCCTGTTTTTCTCCTCAAGAATTGCATATTCTTCCTGTTTTTCCCCTTAAGAATTGCATACACTTCCTGTTTTTCCCCTCAAGAATTGCATATATATTGTTCTCCCCTCAAGAATTGCATATATTTTCTGCTTTTTCCCTCAAGAATTGCATATACTTTTCTTTCCCCTCAAGAATTGCATACACTTCCTGTTTTTCCCCTCAAGAATTGCATACACTTTCTGTTTTCCCCTCATGAATTGCATATACTTTCTGTTTCCCATAAAAAATTGCATATACTCTGGTTTTTCTCCTCAAAAATTGCATGCACTTTCTGTTTTCCCCTCAAAAATTGCATATACTTTTTGTTTTTTCGTTTAAAAGTAAAATTCTTTTGTCTGATTTAAATAAAAACAAAATTGTTTCCTTTTTCTTCCCCAAGAAAGGATGCAAAAGATGGCCTAACGTTCCCTATGACCTGGGAATGTTCTTCCATGTAGGTAATAAGGTCATGATCAAGTCAAAAGATGATAATGAAAGAGACATGATTCATATTTTTTTCATGTCTGTCAGTGGATAAATACTGGGGATGCAATCTCAGAATTACACAAATAAACTTTCCTGCAGTAAAATAAAGTTCCATTTTAATCATTAATTATATTTGAACAATTTTTTTTCTTTTTTTACATTCGTCATCGAAATGATT
>NC_090733.1:103912269-103937269 GCF_036898095.1 Palaemon carinicauda | reverse complement strand
AGCTTCGTCATTGTCGCCAACATCGGCTGCTTCTTCTTCCTCACTCGCTGATCTTGTCATTTCGACAAGATCCTCGTCGGTTAGAGGCTCTGTGTGGCACTCGATCAGTGAGTTGACGTCATCCGTTGTCATGTCAGAGAAACCTTCGTTGGCTACTAACCGTGCAGGGCTCACAGTCTTATCTAGGGCTGAGTGGTGAACTTCGTCTAGCATAAAGCCCTCATAGTCATGAACAACGTCTGGCCACAATTTTCTCCAACTTGCATTCAGGGTTTGCTCTTTCATCTCTTTAAGAGCTTTCTGAATGTTGGCCAGGTACGTTGCAATGTTTGTATTCCTGCCAATATCTCTTGAGGCTGAAGTCCTCGTCATCTTCATTGATGGAGGAGATGAGGCCCTCCATCGTGGACCTCGTGTAGGGGGCCTGGATCCATTGGTTGTATGAGGGAAGTCATAATGCAGATCCATTGCATGTCCACCTGCACAGTCCATCAGCTCATTATCCGTGAGGTACAGCTTCACCTGTTGGATAAAGCAGTTCACGAACCAGTTGAGTGTGAGGGCTTTAGTTATCCATGCATTTTTATTACTCATTCAGTAGACGGGCAGCAAGGCTTTGTTTTTGTTTTTCATAGTCCGAGGATTCATGGACTTGTAAATTAAGCCGGGCTTGAGCATGAAGCTCGCGGCATTCCCGCACATGAGGAGAGTGACGCGATCTTTGTGGCCCTTGAACCCTGACTTCTTTACTTCGTTCTTGTGAAGGAATTTCCGGGACGGCACTTCCAGAAGAGGCCAGTCTCATCCATATAGAACACTTGCTCCAGGAAATAGCCTACTTCTTTAATTAATTTCGGGAACTCGTCCTCGACATAATGAAGAGCTGCCTCTTGGTCTGCCGAGGTGGCCTCCCCATACAAAGGAATGCTGCAAAGGCCAAACCTCCTCTTGAATTTCTCGAACCAGCCCTTGCTGGCAATAAAACCACGTTTTTCTCGTGGGTCAGGATCAACATCTTCGTCGTCATCATCACCTTCGTTGTCTTCGTTAGATTTTCCTTCAGGAACTTGGTTATCATACAGGGTTTTGGCTTTCATTCGACACTAACCTTCTTTTCCTGACAGTCCGATATCCACATTGATAATGCATTCTCCATTTACACAATCGTCTTATTACGAGGTGTTACAATGCGCTTAGTGTCCTTGGAGAACGTTATTGAGGTAGTTTTACGTATTTTCATTTCATCTTTTTTTTATGTATCGAATTGTCGATTCATTCCCTCCATAAATGCGGGCAACCGACACATAGCTACTGCCTGCCTTAAGCATGTCCAATAATTTTACTTTCTCATTCACCGTCATCATTTTTCTTTTCTTCTTGGGTTCACTAGAGGATGTAGAGGGTAGAGGATGTTTAGGAGCCATTTTCAAGGGCATCACAAGCACTATTTTACACTAAAAAACACAAAAAAAAAAACAGCTAAAAGTTCCATGCGGCAAGACTAAGCAACACAAGCGAAGCGAGAGAGAACAATGAATGCGGTCTCCCTTCACGGGGCGCACGACAGGGAAAGATGCAGGGTATAGCGTCTCGGCGGCTTGGCCATTCAGCTTGCGAGATTCTGGAGCCGAGATGGCCAGCAAATCTGAGAGGTGAATTTTGAATTGCGCGCCATCTCCGTGTTGATACCTGATGTTCTACTTTACTCTTTGCCTTCTGCTAGTGCCCGCGTAACTCTTGCACAATTTTTTCTAATTTTTGATGAATATTTTTGAAAATCCGCGATGCACTGAGACCGCGAAACTTAAGCCGCAAAATGGCGAAGGATTACTGTATATATATATATATATATATATATATATATATATATATATATATATATATATATATATATATATATATATATATATATATATATATTCATTAACATCATCATAAAATCATCATTGTTGCCTAAAAATTATAGAAAAACAATCACATAATTGTTATCATATATATATATATATATATATATATATATATATATATATATATATATATATATATATATATATATATATATATATATATATATATATATATACTGTATATACATTAACATCATCATCAAATCGTTGTTCTTGCGTGAAAATTAGGAAAAATCGTATAATTGCTCTCAAATAATTGATTTTTCAACTGAATCTTTCAGCTCGATTTCCGATGAATGACAACACCTGGAAGTAATATCCATTTGATGAATAATACAAAATTTTAAATTGATATTGGCTATAATTTTTAAATATTCATTGTCTCTGACAGATTAAATGGTCAATATTTTATCTAAATTAAAAACAAAGTCTTTTCCAATAAAGTCCCTTATTTTCCTGTCTGTCAATTTAGAAAATATATAATTCGGGTAAAAATTTAATTTGTGTGACCAGAATGTTGTAAACCAAATACACCAATACAAATATAATGTCAATGAAAATACTTATGATTCAGTAAACCATAACACCTTAATCATAGTTACTATTAAGTTATATGGGAAAACTGATGGTCTTAGTCTTTCAGGCTCTCTATGAAGAAAGTAATTGAAGAAGGAAAAGCAAAAGATGTTAGAATTTTGTTGTAATGATACATCTAGGTAGATATATTTAAAGAAAAAAAATCCAGACTCTCAATTTATTGAAAACTGATTTCTTTGAAGTGTTACAACGTTTACAAATTTATATTGAATTTAAAAGAGAACAGTAAAACTAAGAAAAATGAAGAAGAAAGAAAAAAACTAACAAAAATAAGCTATCAATTTCGAATTTATATCAAATATAAGAATAACAGAGAGGTAAACTTAAGGTAAATAGAAACAATAAGGTAACGATTACGAATCTTATTAAACGTTAAAAACAGAACGGTAGAAATAAGAAAAAAAAAACAATAAACTAACGATTGAGAATTCATATTGAATCTAAAAAAAAAAAAAAAAAAAAAAAAAAAACAATAAGCTAATGATTACGAATTCATGTCAAATATAAAAATAATAGAGCAGTAAACTTGAGGTAAATAAAAAATAATAAGCTAGCGATTACGTATCTATTTTAAACATATAAAACAGAACAGTAAAACTAGGAAAAAAAAAAACAATAATCTTTGGGAAATAATCTTACTTCCTCTCTCTGAAGAAAAGATAAGTAATGACTCTGGCACATGAAAAGGAATAATGTTGGCTCACCAGCAGCCGTCATCAAAGAGCGTCATGATGTACGTTTCTCCAAGATGTGAGATAAAGAAGAGATAAAATGCGACTGAGATTTGGAGGGATAATGATGACAATTCAAGCGTCTGAGCGCGCGCAAACTCTTCGATGATAGACAAATTTATATAGAGGATACACTGATGAATTTCTCAACTCTCTGTAGGTTATAATTTCTTGTAAAAAAAATCAGCAACAGCAACAACAACAAATGCAACAGTTTCTAGTCCACTGCCGGCAAAGGCCTCACGCATGATTGTCCTTAGTCCTGTCTGTGGTTAGGCCAGTTTTCATCACCACGTTGTCTATTGCGGATTGGTGATGGTGGGAGATTTTCGTCAGATCGCTCACAGCGATACTACCTAGTATGGGTAGCCCTGACTAGTACAGTTTTGCTGGTCATTGTGATACGCAAACCCTATTACTACGTTAAGGTATCCCCAATCAGAGAAGGAAATGAAGTTTATTGTTGATTAATAAAAAGACTTTTGGCCTTTTAACTCTTTCTGGGAACAACTTGTCTGGTCCCTTCATTGAGGTGATATTTATACACGCCAGAACAAATGCATATCAGTTTATCTACAGTATGTTTATGGAGAAATGAATAAATCTCTGAGAATAGGCAATCTTAAACAATTTATCCTTTTCAAGCTGTAATTTAGTCACTTTAATAAACAAGGATATTTTGTAGAAAAGAATAAGCAGAATGTAAGAATAACAATGTTACTTGAACAAGCAGTGCACCGTAAAGGGGAAAAAAAAAAAAGTGGCGCAGATATGCGGTCATATATTTCGCCTTTATATGTATAATACTATTCAACTTTTGTTATTGAATCATATTGAAGATAATTAGCAATAGAAAACAACAGCTGACTGACGTGGAGGTAATCTCTATTCATTGTAAGTGTATAATCATATCGTTAAAGTGACGTTGGAATGACAATAAAATGGCATTAAAACTCTGTTTTCCTAAAGGTTTCAGGTTCGTCACGTGCGGCAAAAGTGAGGGACAGGTCAATGTACTAGAGACCAACTTTATATATCCTACACATGATCAGAGTCCAAACACCCTGTTTGCCTAAATAGTATTTTTAAAAGTGAAGAGATTAACCAGCTAAATGTATCAAGCTTGATTCTGACATACAGTAGTTGGCCCGATTAAATTCGGAAGGGAGAAATATGCATAGTAAATCTAAATGATAAAGAAATAAATCATATATTAAATCTATGAGATAGAATTTAATTATATATTGAATCAAAGAGATAATGAATGAATTACATATTAAATCTAAGCGGTAGAAAAGGGAATTATGTGTTAATTAGAGGGATAAAAGATAAAGTAGTGAAAATAATCTGTGATAAATAGAAACTCAAATTTCACCTATGAAACTTGTTTCTTAGAAACGTTGAAATTCTATAAAAGAGAAACTCTCGAAATCTGATAAAATATCAAACATGATTTCCTGACCAAAACATAAATCAGGACCAAGGAGGGCCAGGCAATGGCTGCTGATAAGTAAACTGGCTCCCCCAAGCAAACCATCCCTACCTCATAAGGACGGTGAGGTTTTGGAAAACCATCAACCAACGGAACGCAAGTCGGGGATATTTCCAATAAACTACTAAATCCCAAAGAGCTTTTGTTCTTAATGAAAAATAAATTTTATTCATTTCTATTTAATCTGGAATTATCTCGAATCTGCTCGCAATCATCGGCAGCATTTGAAATTATTTGTTTTAATTCATAGAATTTCGAATATCTGGCCAATTATTCGGGCTATCTAGCGCCAATGTATACAACTGCAGGAAACCCCAATATTTGCATAAGTAAAAAAAAAAAAAAAAAAAAAAAAAAAAAAAAAAAAACGATTAGATAGCAAGAAAGCAAGGTAAAAAGTAAGTGCACTCCGAAGACCCCTTTAATATTGCCGGGTAAAGTTGTTACCTTTCTGCTAGGTTTTTGAAAGTATGAACGCATTCCCAGTAAATACTCGAGTTGAACTGTTCTCCATCTTTATGTTAGTCTTTCTGTTTTCTTTTTACGCTTAATTCTGTTTTGATTCCTCATTCTCTCTATATTATCATTTGTTTGATCTAAATCGAAATGCGTTTTATTATAAGCTATATTTCTTCGTATAGATATTTTTTTTTCCGGAAAATTTTCACTCTTTTGTTTGTTTAGATGCTTGCAATGCAGATGCTTCAGTCGAACTATCTTCAGTGAATTTGGTGATAATCAACTCATAGGAATTAACAGTGGCGTAGCTAAGGGAAGGATGGGCGGGGTGGGACCTCGCTATTCGCGGGTTTTATCTTTGCATATTCGACTTAAATATACATTCTAGATAGTAAGTTGCTAGGGCACCAGCCGCCCATTGAGGTACTACCGCCAGAGAGTTTTAGGCTAATTTACTGGCCAGACAGTACTACATTGGATCCCTCTCTCTGGTTACGATTCATTTTGTCTGTATCTACGCATACACCTAATAGTCTGGCCTATTCGAACCACATTCTTCTCTGTCTTCATACACTTGACAACACTAAGGTTACCAAACAATTCTTCTTCACTCAAGAGGATGGCTACTACACTGTAATTGGTCAGTGGCCACTTCAATCTTGGTAAGGGTAGTAAAGATCCTTTAGCTATGATAAGCAGCTCTTCTTGGAGAAGGACGCTCCTAAATCAAACCTTTGTTCTCTGGTCTTGGATAGTGCCATAGCCTCTGTACCATGTTCTTCCACTGTCTTGGATTAGAGTTCTCTTGCTTGGGGGGACACTCAGGCATGCTATCCCATCTTACTTCTCTTGCTCTTGTTTCGTTTTTTTTTTGAAGTGTTTATATTTTATAAGTGAACGATCTAATTCAATGTTGTTACTGTTCTTTAAATATTTTATTTTGATTGTTCATTCTTCTCATGAATCTTATTTATTTCATTGTTTCCTTTCCTCACTTGGTTATATTTCCCTGTTGGATCCCTTGGGCTTATAGCATCTTGCTTTTCCATCTAGGGTTATAACCTAGCTTGTAATAATAATAATAATAATAATAATAATAATAATAATAATAATAATAATAATAATAATAATAATAATAATAATAATAATAATAATTTGCAGTTAGTACTGTCGGGGGTCGAGGATTTCAAACCACCCGCGTTCTTTACACCTGCCCTTCTTCACGTGGTTTCCCCCTTTTGAAAAATGACCCCATCGGGCCTCCAAGAGAGGGGGAACCATCAAAACAGGTCTAGAAAAATAAAACTATGTAAGTTATACATTAGAAATGACAATCAATGCACCAGGGTGAGGAGAATGGGAAGGGGGCCCCAAATCTTTAGCTACCCCTGAACCAGGTGTAAAAGAAGTGCCCTAACGAGAGTACCTGTACATGGCCAATGGAAGTTTTCTTTCTTTTTTTTTCTTTTTTTTTCAGATAAGTAATAACTTTTAAACTTTGAATAAGATAAAAGAGATTTCTCATATATGTTAGGTCATAGATAAATATTTTGTTTTTGATGAAATGTAACTTGCAAATTTTAGATTGAAAATATATATATATATATATATATATATATATATATATATATATATATATATATATATATACTGTATATATATATATATATATATATATATATATATATATATATATATATATATATATATATATATATATATACATATATATATGCTTCCTTATCGGTATTTCTAAAATCGGCGTTTTGATTTGTGAATCGATCTTAGAAAAAAAAAAAAGCATGGAACTGAAACATCAAGACAGAACTCAGAAACAGAAGTGAATGATTTACTATTTGGTTTCTCTGAAATCAATGGAAGTCCTAAAGGCTAATTATTAACGATTGAAAGTTGAAGATTATTTACGAAAGTCTTTGGTATAATTCTGGATTCAAATTTTGTCTTAAAGTGTGAATTACTAAAGACAAACCATATGGGAATCTAATAATTGTTGTTGCATCTGTAAAAAAAGAATTGGAAAATAATAATTTAAGCCGGAATATCCTTACTTCCTTACCAGGGGAAAAAATGTATAATGACTGCCGCGTAAAAGGACCCAATCTTGGCTCACTTCAGCAAAAGGTCAAACATCAAAGGCCGTCATGCTTTAGTTTTCTTCAAGATATGAGACGAAGAAGAGGGGAAAATGAGAAGGTGGTTTTTACGCGTGTCAGGCATTACGTGACGGAGTGAGATATTTGTAGTATGGAATCTCCTATAGATAATTATCTCATTTGTATAAGTCACAGGATCGTTAAGATGTTCAAGGGCACTTCGTAGATGAGTTTTCTTACCTTGAAACAGCTTTGAATAGACTTGTTAATTCTCCTCTTTAGATTAGTCATCTGGCCTCAAAAGGAAACACGGAAAAATTTCACACAAGATCAAGGTCATACAAACAAACCCGTTGGTAACAAAGTGTTTTCAAAATAAATTGTATAAGTGAACTTACAATTTATTCTCATTTATATAACATATAGTCTCGTATTTCAAAGAGGTGCAAATAATTGTAAAGATATTTTATACACAAGTAAAAATACAAGGGATAGCAAGCAAAATTCTAAACTTACAATTGAATCACCCATTTGTTGTTGAAACAGCGAAGTCGATTTACGATGGATAACAACAGCTGACTGACATTGAGGTAATCACTATTCAATGAATATCTTGTAAGTAAATTACTGAATGATTATCATTATCCCATAAGTATATATATATATATATATATATATATATATATATATATATATATATATATATATATATAATAAATGAATACACATAATATAATATATATATATATATATATATATGTATATATATATATATATATATATATATATATGCATATGTATATATATATATATATATATATATATATATATATATATATATATATATATATATATATATATATATATATAAACATATATAATGAAAATTGGACATTGAATTCAATTCATGCATAGCCATTGTCTCTGCCAGATTAAATGGTCGTTATTTACCTGACGGAAAAGGCAAGGTTTTCAAGGGAGTCTCTTTTTTTCAATATTTGTTTAATTTGGAAAATGATGAATCTGGTAGAAAAAAAAAGTCTTCGCTGCAATATTGAAAATGATGAACGAGCTAACTGATCCAGATGTCTGCCTGTCTGTCATTGATAATAATGAACGAGTTAGCTCATCCAGATATCTGTCTGTCTGTCTGTCTGTATGTCTGTCTGTCTGTACGAGTCTGGTAATAATGAAAGAGTTAGCCGATCCAGGTGTCTGTCTGTCTGTCTGTATGTCTGTCTGTCTGTACGAGTCTGGTAATAATGAAAGAGTTAGCCGATCCAGGTGTCTGTCTGTCTGTCTGTTTGTCTGTCTTCTAGCATTGATAATAATGGAGGAGTTAGCTAATCCAGATGTCTATCTGTCTGTCTATCTGTCATTGATAATAATGAACGAGTTAGCTGATCCAGTTATCTGCTGTCTGTCTGTCTGTCTGTCTGTATGAGTGTGATAATAATGAACGAGTTAGCCGATCCAGATGTCTGTCTGTCTTCTAGCATTGATAATAATTGAGGAGTTAGCTAATCCAGATGTCTGTCTGTCTATCTATCTGACTGTCTGTCTATCTGATAATAATGAACAAGTCTGATAATAATGAACGAGTTAGCCGATCCAGATGTCTGTCTGTCTGTCTGTCTAGTAATAATGAACGAGTCTGATAATAATGAACAAGTTAGTCGATCCAGATGTCTGTCTGTCTGTCTATCTTCTAGCATTGATAATAATGGAGGAGTTAGCTAATCCAGTTGTCTGTCTGTCTGTCTGATAATAATGAACGAGTTAGCCGATCCAGATGTCTGTCTGTCTGGATTTCTGCCTGCCTGTCTGGATGTCTGTCTGTCTATTCCGCCTTTGTTTCTGTTTGTCTGTTTACCTTACGTAAACTTCAAATGTTTGTTTTTTATCTTATCTATCTTGACATCCTCCAAAGCCCACTCGAATTTTGCTTCTGCTTGTTTACATATCTTGCTTTTTCCTCTCCTCCTTTACTTCAGTTTCCTGTTATCAACTCTCTCTCTCTCTCTCTCTCTCTCTCTCTCTCTCTCTCTCTCTCTCTCTCTCTCTCTCTCTCTCTCTCTCACACACACACACACAATATATTATTTAATTATTCTAATGAAGTGTGTAGCAGAAAAACCATAGAAAAAATGAAACATGAAGTTAAGACTTTTTTTAGAGAGAGAGAGAGAGAGAGAGAGAGAGAGAGAGAGAGAGAGAGAGAGAGAGAGAGAGAGAGAGAGAGAGAGAGAGAGAGAGCGGGGGTATTAAGATAAAGGAAAAAGGTACTTGGAGAGAGAGAGAGAGAGAGAGAGAGAGAGAGAGAGAGAGAGAGAGAGAGAGAGAGAGAGAGAGAGAGAGAGAGAGAGACGATAAAAATTTAAGAGTGAGTCAAGATGTGAAAGAAAGAGAGATCACACGAATTTGAGAGAGAGAGAGAGAGAGAGAGAGAGAGAGAGAGAGAGAGAGAGAGAGAGAGAGAGAGAGACAAAACAGAAGAAAAGGCACCAAACTTAAGATGGAACATTAGCGAACTACGAGATTAGATTAGTGAGCCCCCATCCCCCTTTTTTTTTGTCCACCCCTGTCTCTGTGGATCCAACTTTGCCGACTCCCATGGCTCCAAACCTGAGCTTTTCTCTCTAGTTTCTCATTAATGATTCGCAGGAGATAACGAAGGCGAGGCCGTATTTTAACCATGGACTAGTACTAGTGCCTCCGGCGGGGAGGTAATGGCTTTGTTTACGTTTTACCTCCGGCGGGAGTTTTCCTGGGGGAAGTATTTGCTTTGATTCTCGGTTCCGGGCTTGTCTTCGGCTTTGAATGGGGCAAACTAACAAGGAAGTGTGTCACATTTGAATGAGGAGATTTTTAGACTTCTGTTTATATTTCTAAGGCCAAACTTGGCGTATTTGGTAAACGCAAGCCTTGCTTGAAAAACATATAATCTTTTGACCAAACTTCATGTAGTTGGTAAGCGCAAGTCTTACGAGAAACAGGTTATTTTTAGTTATTTTTCTCTTTTGTTCAAAGTAATGGAAAAAGTTTAGATTCTTTCCCGGAGCTGCTTCATTATCGACTTTGCATTGAGTATTTTTATTTTTATTTTCTTTCTTAATGGAACGGCTTTCAGGAACAGCGTCAGCCCTTGTGACTAATTAACATTCGACCTAGCGTGACCAGCTCAAGAAATTAAAGGTCACTTCATCATTAGGGTCATGTCCCTTCAATATACCTATTTGAATTAAATGTAAGGAATATGAAAGGAGTCAGACTGTTTAAGAATTTGCAAAAAAATTGTCATCATTATTTTTATCATTATTATTATTTTGGAAGACCAAAATGTTCAAAGCCAAACGACTCTAATAAGGAAAGTTGTAAAGTGAGGAGAGACAACAAGGGAATAGCAAATAAATCATACATAAGTAATGAATAAAACATAAAATAATATTAGACTAGTAACAACATTAAAATGGATTAACCACAAGCTATAAAACGATACTTATGTCAACTGAAGAGTAAAGTGTTTACAAAAAATGTGAATCTCTGAAGTTTTACTGCTTTGGAAGATCATTCTACAATCTGGTCACAACTGGAATAAAATCTACAGCATACTGTGTAATATAATACCTTGACGGAGAAGGCAAGACTATTAAATTAACCACATGCATAGTATAACGTACTGGATGGTACGGTCTGAGTGCAATGGGTGATTTGAACTATGTAAAATCTCATGTAATATTCTTATCTGGAATAAGAAATTTAATAGCCAGCAAGTTTCTATCAGAAAAAATAAGATGAGAGCCAGCAGCTGAAGACCAGACAGGAGAAAAATATACAATAGAAGGCAGTAGGAATTAACTAAAACATTTCTTATCGATAGACTGACCATCGAAAATCTTGAAAGACTTTCTCAATAAGCCAAATCTTTATGCAACTGAAAAAGAACCAGATTGAATGTGCTTTGTAAAAGTAAATTTGCAATCAAGAATCGCACCCCTCTCTCATCATCAATGCAAAGATCTGGATATTGAGGAGCCATTGTCGTCAAAGTACTTAAACATACTTTTGAGTATTAACAGGGTTTAACTTACTCCACATGATTTGAATCCTACCTTGATTTTAGCTTGATGTCTATCAAAACAAAGATCTTTGTACATAAGAGTATTGACTCTTCTCTTTATTCCTATTATTCACTTGAGAGACAAAAAAAGGATAATGGTTGTAACTATCCGAAACTTGAAAGGCATATATATGTATGTATGTATGTATGTATGTATGTATGTATGACTATCTTATATATGTATATATATATGTATATATACATATATATATATATATATATATATATATATATATATATATATATATATATATGTGTGTGTGTGTGTGTATATGTATGCGCATATGTACTTATATATATGCATATATTCACACACACACACACACACACACATATATATATATATATATATATATATATATATATATATATATATATATATATATATATATATATATATATATATATGTATGTATATATACATATATTTACACACACACACACACATATATATATATATATATACATATATATATATATATATATATATATATATACACGCATAGAAAAACACACACACACACACACACACACATATATATATATATATATATATATATATATATATATATATATATATATAAAATGTGTGTGTGTCTATCTATATCATGACTCAGTAGTTAGCGGATGAATATGACAGTAACTGTTGTGATGTTATTTTAAGGAATACTCATCCCTCCCTGTTAGAGCAATCATTTAGTAAAAAAAAGTACAGAAATTTAACATACATTAGATTTTAACAAAATCCTAATAGAAAGGCAACTATTAGAAAGGATAGAAATCCAACGAAAGGAATCATTAAAGGGAGCGAAATGAATGACGTACCTAAGTACTTGTTACGCAAATATTACGGGAAAGGTTTAATCAAGGTATACAGAGTGACCTCCCTTATTCTATATACCTTGGGTTTAATAACAGAACGCAAAGAGCGTAGAAGGCTTAGGGAAACTTCGGCATAATTTATGGGCCTAAGAGCTTTTAGAAGTTATATTGATTCCATTGTGTGAGTTTGCGAAGCTTATCTTTGGACTGAACGTCATTAAAGCATAAAACTTTGCAGACGGCTACTAGTAACTAACTTTCTTTAATAACCGTTGAATACGTATGACAGAAAGGGAATAGTAGAGATTTGAAGACAGTGTACCGCACCTGTTTCACACACCCTCGTACACTGTAACGGTATTTTTTTTTGTATATCTCGCTTTCCCCCTAATAATAAAGTCTGTTTACGCTTGGTTTTACTTGTATGAGTCTGTTTGAATTTTTGTGACCTTCTTCCTCGGAACCTCTTGTATATAAACTCGCTATCTGTTGAAATAAAGTTAGTTGCATTCACATCGCCTCTCAGTTATAACCTAATGGCCCACTCGCACACTTTCTTTAATTGAAGTTTAAACCTTGATGATGATAATAATAATAATAATAATAATAATAATAATAATAATAATAAAAATTTTAATAAAAACAACAATGCGTAATTATTATAACAACGAAGTTATTTTTAGTACTAATATAAAAGATAGTATCAATATTAATATTAAAGCTATAATAGAAGCAATGCAAAATTATTAAAGATACGATAGTAGCTATATTAGTAGCGGTGCCCCATGTGTTAACATCCCTGACTGGTGATCGCCCGATTGGGGTTCAAACTTGTTAGTTTCTTAGATCGCTCCAACCTCACCATCCTTGTGAGCTAAGGATGGGGGGGGGGGGCCCTATAACTCTATCTGCTGATTCATCTGCAGCCACTGCTTAGCCTTCCTTGGTCCTAGCTTGGGTGGTGAGGGCGCTTGGGCACTGATCATATGTACAGTAATATGGTCAGTCTCAAGGGCATTATCTTGCTTGATAGGGCAATGTCCCTGCCATTTGCCTCTGCCATTCATGAGTGGCCTTTAAAACCTTTAAGTAGTAATAATGATGACAATGCCTCTGGCTACGCCACAGAGATAAAATCCTGTTTATCCACTTAGTACAGCAGATAACAAAAATCCTAGTTATTAGGCAGAAAAAATAACAACACCAAGAACTACAAATACATTCCCTAATTCAATACTGATTTTAGCGGCAATGATTAGAATCAATTCCATGAAATGGTAAAAGATTCCTTATCAGTAGAATAACTCAATAGGATTAGGTAAAGTAGTTCCGTTCAACTCATGAGATAACATATCACATGATGAACGGAATTATTCGTATCTCTTGACATAACATTGTCTTATAATTACCTTTTTTACAGAAGTTATATTTCAACTACAAAAAGCTCTGCTCCAAATGAGCTTGGACTGAATCTTTATTGTAAATCCAATGTATATAAAAATTTTGTCCAATAATCATTATTAAATGTTATTAACAATTAAAGCGAACGATATATCTGATATTTTACATAACATCTCATGATTAGAAAGTTATATTATGAAATTAATAGCTTCAGAAATTATTCAGTTTTATAAATAAAATGTGTCGGCAATTTGCTGCTGTTAATGGTTTTAATTCAGGAAGTTATCAGCGTAAATCCTCATAATTAAAACTTGGGTCTCTCCAGACAAGTTATAAAGAGCAGTCTACTTTTAATTTAGCGGCATTTTAGATGTTGCTTAGCTATGTAAGCACTTTGATTTTCTAGTTATTTCTGTTTGCTAATCTTGCGATGGAAACACGTACATAGCTTCTAGTACTGTACAGAAACGTCGGGGAAATCAGGTGTTAAATATATGCTAACAGTCACTCGCATTACAGTATAGTTTAATGAATATAAAGAACGTGTTCACCAGATCATGCATACAAATGGTTATCCATGCGAGTTACATGAACACATCAACACATGACTATATGACATTCATTAAATCTACCTGAAAAAATTTTCTTCCAAGAAACTGGAGGGCTAAACCAATCTGACACCACCCCTCAAAAAGAGAGTAAAGTAGATGGTATACGAGAAGTAAGACATCCACAACAACAACCAACACACATTTACACACACACACACGCACACACACATACACACGTATATATAATTATATATATATATGTATATAGATATATATATATAAATTTATATATATACACATTTACTGTACACGTATATATATATATATATATATATATATATATATATATATACTTTATATATATATATATATATATATATATATATACTTTATATATATATATATATATACATATATATATATATATATATATATATATATGTATATATGTATACACATACGGTCCTTTCTGAGTGGGTATACTTTAATGTGGTGAAAGGGTTCGTGTATCGCCATGAGTATTAAAGCTGTACTAGTAAGGGCCACCCATACTGGATAGCTTTGCTATGAGCAATCAGACAAAAATCTCCCACCATCACTAATCCGCACTGACAGAGTGGTGATGAAAACTGGCCAAACCCCAGGCATGAATGATAACATGTATAAGGCCTTTGATGTTTTATATATGTACAGTATATATACACATGTACATGTATGAGTGTACCTGCTTGTGTGGTTGTTTAAATATACGACGCAAATTGCACACGGTACTACAACGCCAATTACATAGCGAGCTAAATGCGACAACCAAACTTCATTCCTTCTTTCAGATCTAGAAAAATCTAGCTTTGGAACCACATGTGTGACACCTAGCCTCCGATACCTCCGAATGACTAAAGGCTACTAAGGTTTGGACTAAAGGCCGGGAAGGTTAGAGAATCTAGGTAATATAAGAATCGTGATATGAACACTTGTAATCTTTATATGCCTTCTGTTACATGTCAAAATCACTGATAGATGTAATGTCACTCAAACAGATGTGGGAAGATTATGCATATATTGAATGGGAAATATGTAAACATGAGGGAACTATAATAATTACATCGAATGAAAAGAAGACACGTATTATGCTATCTTGATGGTTAATCAAGATAACAATTCAATATTCTATAAATAAGGAAAGGATTATAAACTATCTTTTTCTTATCAGATAAATTCATTCATATTTTTTCTTATGAAATAAATTTATCCATACTTTTTCTTATTTGATAAGCTTATTCATATTTTAGTTATGAAATAGATTTATTTATATTTTTTTTTCTTATCGAATACATTTATTCATATTTTTTTCTTATCAGATAGATTTATTCATATTTTTTTCTTATCAGATAGATTTATTCATATTCTTTTCTTATCAGATAGATTTATTCACACTAAAGGAATGAGATTAAATACATTATACATTGAAAATAGAAATGCAACGAATAATGCACAGTTGGACACAGGAGTTCTTGATACTGTCGCTCCGAAAAAGTGAACCCTGTCACACACTTACTTCACGTCCAGTAACCAAACAGATAGTGTAGGGAAAGGTGGTAGAGGTGGTGGGCGGGGCTAAACACAGGAACTCGCTGAGCAGTAAGAGTGTGGCTGGGTGCACTTCCTCAGGGGGAGGTTTACCAGGAATATCTGTGTTCAATTGTACATTTTCAGTCACCAATTATTTTATAAACGCGAGTATATCGAGCTCATATGATTTCATATGATATAAATTTTTCATCTGAACTGATAATAGCAATTGAGTTGCTCGTTGTTTGAGAGAAAAAAATTTTAATATCCCCTATACCAGTGGTTCCCAACCTTTTTTTCAGGCGACCCCAATCATGCACCTAAAGCCATGACCGCGACCCCACTAGTTTAGTTGTATAAGTATTAATATATATTACTAGTTGTTGGCTGTAAAAGTAAGGGACAGTAGATATCCTTCTATAAGAGGGGTACTATAAGATTGGAAAAGACAAAACTAACATCATTAAATTTTATTATAGCATTATAAATTTCAAGGCTTAATATTAATCAAAAACCCCACTTCTGGAATAATATTTTTTCACATTCCACAAAAACAAACTAAAAGTTCAGTATATATAAATGTTTTCTGTTAAATGGTAAACTGATTTTACCGGGAGCCTTGGGCCTGGATCATGAGGCTAAGTTTCTCTGTTTGTGGTTCAGTCTTAGAAAGAGGGTAGGTACCAAAGAAAGTGAAGGGGCAAGGAACAAGGAGGAGGAGGTGTAGAGAAGAGGGGAGAGGTCAAGGAAGGGGTAACAAGGAAAAGAGGTGTAATATATTTGCAAATCGCAGTAAATAAGACGAAGCAGAAACGAAAAAATCAATGATATACAGCACTCAAAATCTCGCCAAAACAACAACCTCAAAAACCAACCATATACAATACTTCAAATCTCTAAACAACCGCCAAAACAAAAACCTTAAAAACCAATAACATAAAATCCTCCAAATCTCTCAACAACTGCCAAAACAATAACATAAAAAACCAGCGACATAAAATCCTCCAAATCTAAAAAACTGCCAAAACAACAACCTCAAAAACCAATGACAAAGTCCTCAAAATCCCTGAACAACCGCCAAAACAACAACCTCCAAAATCAATGACATAAAATCCTCCAAATCTCTAAAAAACTGCCAAAACAACAACCTCCAAACCCAGCGACATAAAATCCTTCAAATCTCTAAACAACCGTGAAAACAACAACCTCTAAAACCAATGACTTAAAATCCTCCAAATCTCTAAACAACTGACAAAACAACAACCTCAAAAACCCACGACTTAAAATCCTCTAAATCTCAAAACAACTGCCAAAAAAAAAACCACCTCACAAACCAGCGACAAAACATCCTCTAAATATCCAAACAACTGCCAACACAACAACCTCCAAAACCAATGACTTGAAATCATCCGAATCTTTAAACAACTGCCAAAACAACAACCTCAAAAACCAATGACAAAATCCTTCAAATCTCTAGACAACAGCCAAAACCGCAACCTCAAAAACCAACGACATGAAATCCTCAAAATCTCTAAACAACTGCCAAAACAACAACCTCCATAGCCCATAACATGAAATCCTCCAAATCTCTAAACAACTGCCAAAACAACAACCTCAAAAACCAATGACTTATAATCTTCTAAATCTCAAAACAACTGCCAAAACAACAACCTCAAAAACCAGCGACATGAAATTCTCCAAATCCCTAAACAACTGCCAAAACAACAACCTTAAAAACCATTGACATAAAATCCTTCAAATCTCTAAACAACTGCCAAAACAATAACCTCAAAACCAATGACAAAATCCTCCAAATCTCTAAACAACTGCCAAAACAACAACCTCAAAAACCAATGACTTAAAATCTTCTAAATCTCAAAACAACTGCCAAAACAACAACCTCAAAAACCAGCGACATAAAATCCTCCAAATCTCTAAACAACTGCCAAAACAATAGCCTCAAAACCAATGAGAAAATCCTCCAAATCTCTAAACAACTGCCAAAACAACAACCTCAAAAACCAATGACTTAAAATCTTCTAAATCTCAAAACAACTGCCAAAACAACAACCTCCAAAACCAATGGCATTAAACCCTCCAAATCTCAAAACAACTGCCAAAACAACAACCTCAAAAACCAGTGACATAAAATCCTCCAAATCTCTAAACAACTGCCAAAACAACAACCTCAAAAACCAGCGACATAAAATCCTCCAAATCTCTAAACAACTGCCAAAACAACAACCCCCAAAACCAAAGACATGCATTTCCTCTAAATCTCTAAACAACTGCCAAAACAACAACCTTAAAAACCAATGACATAAAATCCTCCAAAACTCTAAACAACTGCCAAAACAATAACCACAAAAACCAATGATAAAATCCTCCAAATCTCTGAACAACAGCCAAAACAAAAACCTTAAAAACCAATAACATAAAATCCTCCAAATCTCTCAACAACTGCCAAAACAATAACATAAAAAACCAGCGACATAAAATCCTCCAAATCTAAAAAACTGCCAAAACAACAACCTCAAAAACCAATGACAAAGTCCTCAAAATCCCTGAACAACCGCCAAAACAACAACCTCCAAAATCAATGACATAAAATCCTCCAAATCTCTAAAAAACTGCCAAAACAACAACCTCCAAACCCAGCGACATAAAATCCTTCAAATCTCTAAACAACCGTGAAAACAACAACCTCTAAAACCAATGACTTAAAATCCTCCAAATCTCTAAACAACTGACAAAACAACAACCTCAAAAACCCACGACTTAAAATCCTCTAAATCTCAAAACAACTGCCAAAAAAAAACCACCTCACAAACCAGCGACAAAACATCCTCTAAATATCCAAACAACTGCCAACACAACAACCTCCAAAACCAATGACTTGAAATCCTCCGAATCTTTAAACAACTGCCAAAACAACAACCTCAAAAACCAATGACAAAATCCTTCAAATCTCTAGACAACAGCCAAAACCGCAACCTCAAAAACCAACGACATGAAATCCTCAAAATCTCTAAACAACTGCCAAAACAACAACCTCCATAGCCCATAACATGAAATCCTCCAAATCTCTAAACAACTGCCAAAACAACAACCTCAAAAACCAATGACTTATAATCTTCTAAATCTCAAAACAACTGCCAAAACAACAACCTCAAAAACCAGCGACATGAAATTCTCCAAATCCCTAAACAACTGCCAAAACAACAACCTTAAAAACCATTGACATAAAATCCTTCAAATCTCTAAACAATTGCCAAAACAATAACCTCAAACCAATGATAAAATCCTCCAAATCTCTAAACAACTGCCAAAACAACAACCTCAAAAACCAATGACTTAAAATCTTCTAAATCTCAAAACAACTGCCAAAACAACAACCTCAAAAACCAGCGACATGAAATCCTCCAAATCTCTAAACAACTGCCAAAACAACAACCTCAAAAACCAGCGACATAAAATCCTTCAAATCTCTAAACAATTGCCAAAACAATAACCTCAAAACCAATGACAAAATCCTCCAAATCTCTAAACAACTGCCAAAACAACAACCTCAAAAACCAATGACTTAAAATCTTCTAAATCTCAAAACAACTGCCAAAACAACAACCTCAAAAACCAGCGACATGAAATCCTCCAAATCTCTAAACAACTGCCAAAACAACAACCTCAAAAACCAGCGACATAAAATCCTCCAAATCTCTAAACAACTGCCAAAACAATAGCCTCAAAACCAATGAGAAAATCCTCCAAATCTCTAAACAACTGCCAAAACAACAACCTCAAAAACCAATGACTTAAAATCTTCTAAATCTCAAAACAACTGCCAAAACAACAACCTCCAAAACCAATGGCATTAAACCCTCCAAATCTCTAAACAACTGCCAAAACAACAACCTCAAAAACCAGTGACATAAAATCCTCCAAATCTCTAAACAACTGCCAAAACAACAACCTCAAAAACCAGCGACATAAAATCCTCCAAATCTCTAAACAACTGCCAAAACAACAACCCCCAAAACCAAAGACATGCATTTCCTCTAAATCTCTAAACAACTGCCAAAACAACAACCTTAAAAACCAATGACATAAAATCCTCCAAAACTCTAAACAACTGCCAAAACAATAATCACAAAAACCAATGACAAAATCCTCCAAATTTCCAAACAACTGCCAACACAACATCCTCAAAAACCGGTGACATAAAATCCTCCAAATCTCTAAACAACTGCCAAAACAACAACCTCCAAAACCAAAGACATAAAATCCTCCAAATCTCTAAACAACTGCCAAAACAATAACCGCAAAAACCAATGACAAAATCCTCCAAATCTCTAGACAACTGCCAAAACTACAACCTCAAAAACCAATGGCATAAATTTCCTCCAAATCTCTAGACAACTGCTAAAACAACAACCTCCAAAACCAATGACATAAAATCCTCAAAATCTCACACTCCCAGAACAATAACCACAAAAATCAATGACAAAATCTTCCAAATCTCTAAACACCTGCCAAAACATTAACCTCAAAAACCAATGACAAAATGCTCAAAATCTCTAAACAACTGCCAAAACAACAACTTCAAAAACGAAAGGCATAAATTTCCTCCAAATCTCTAGACAACTGTTAAAACAATAACCTCCAAAACCAATAACATAAAATCCTCAAAATCTCTAAACTCCTAAAACAATAACCACAAAAATCAATGACAAAATCCTCCAAATCTCTAAACAACTGCCAAAACAGCAACCTCAAAAACCAGCGACATATAATCCTCCAAATCTTTAAACAACTGCCAAAACAATAACCTCAAAAACCAATGACAAAATCCACCAAATCTCTAAACAACTGCCAAAACAACAACCTCAAAAACCAGCGACATAAAATCCTCCAAATCTCTAAACAACCGCCAAACCAACGACCTTTTCGACCCAGTGACCAGTGCCGCAAACATGCCAACTTCACAAGAACCTACAAATAAAATAACACATCTAATACCACAATTATTTTATTGAATGAAATGATAATGGAAACAATACAAATTCACAAGAGGTAAATGAAAAGGAAGGGGAGGAGTAAAGATGAGGAGAGGAAGGGAAGTGGCAAGGAAATATTGAAGAGGAGAGGAGGGGAGGGGAGGGGGGGGGGGGGGCAAGTAGGAGGAGGAGAGGAGGGCAGGGGTAAAAGAGAAGCAGGGGGAGAAGGGTCCTGGAAAGACGGGGAAGGGGGGAAAGGAACAAGGAAAGGGTGGCAAAGGGAAAGGGTAAAATGTAGGAGGAGAGGGCATGAAAAGTGCCCCTCTCCTTCTCTTCCTCTTCCTTTGCCCATCTCTCTTTAAATATGGAGGGGGGGGGGGGGGTACCATGTGGTTTTAGTAGCCCCTATTATGAACTCTGTGACAGGCTATCATCCACTGACATACTGCGGTGCAATACTTCGTCAGCAAGGGAAGTACTCAGTTTCTATTGTTGGCATACCACTTTTTCATGAAAAATTAAGAATTTTCATGAAAAATTAAGAATTTTCATGAATAATTAAGAATTTCAAAGAAACAAAGATTGAGTGCAACTTATGCAGCACATTCGAAATCACTATACAGGTATAAATACACCAACTATATAAGACGAACAAATAGTAGACAGTGTTTCCCGCTGCGGCAGCACAGCTGGAGTGGCTGCCTGGTTGGACGTGGACGGTGATGCTGTTCAGGTATCAAATGCGTACCGCACTCAGGGATACCACCATTAAAATTTATTTTTTTATATTTATATATGAATAGATAGATATATAAAAGTCGATAAATAAAAATCCACAAATACGTTTATATATTTTTCCTCTACTGCGAGTTATGCTATATTTTGTATTTTTATTCTTATTTTGATATTTTGTGATTTTGGCGACCCCAGGAAAAGCGCTTGGCGACCCCAGGGTTGGGAAACCTGGCCCTATACAATATAGACCATGTGTCTAGCGAGTTTATTGATATATATATATATATATATATATATATATATATATATATATATACATACATATATATACAGTATATATATATATATATATATATATATATATATATATATATATAATGTATATATGTGTATATATATACATATATATATATATATTATATATATATATATATATATAATATATATATATATATATATATATATATATATATATATATATATATTAAATATATACATATGCATATATATATGTTATATATTATATATACTATATATATTATATACATATATATATATATATATATATATATATATATATATATATATATATATATATATTTCCGATCACGTCAGCTCTCCCCGCCGCCGGTTAGGGGGAGGAGTGGTTATACCCTGATGTGTGTGCATATCTATCTAACTATACAGTCGTTATTTTTGACTGGTTGCGTACACTAGTTTTTATATATCAAGGCATACTCATTTGAAACTATTAAAAAAAGTCTCAGTTTAGAGTACATTATCCCATCTTTGACAACAATCTCGAATTTAGTTCATGGAGAGTAATAACTCTTTTCGATGCTCGACCTACAACAACATTTTTGGGGATTTAATTGATTCGAAGCCGGGAGGTTATTTCTCCATATTTCATCTTAATGAAGAACAAATATGGGGACTTCTAAACTGAAATTCGCATATTGTATAGAAATGATTTCATGTGCTCGAGCGTGTTAATTAAAACAATGCAAAATGAAACTCTAAGAAATTGCATAAAAATAGTAAATTCGTTTTCTTATATTTTTTTCTGCTATAATGGACATTATCTTTTAATGTCATGGCATAGAAACAGCTTTAATAGTATTTGATAGCGGTGTTTACATATTTTTTTTTTTCGAGAGTAGTCGTAAATCGAGTATGATGAATAGGCCTAGTTGATAAAATGTTAGGTGAGCAACTCTATTGAGATTTCTCTAGTAATTTATGTGTATTCATTCTCTTTATTTTAATCTTTTACCTATTTTCTTTCTCAGTCATGGCACTGTGTTTATAGTATTGTCTACAAATTCTTTTCAAACCTTCAACAGCCCACAGATAATCTTTAGAAAAAGGAAAATGATTAAAAGACGGATATGAAAAAACTGAATGAAAAGGAATGGAAAGAATGGCGACCAAGGGTATTGAAATAAAAGAATGATTATCGAGGGAAGAAGAAGGAAAAAATTCTAACAGTTGATGGAAAGTAGGGAAAAGGAAGAAAAGAATATCCCATGATGATAATTGATTTATATGTAATAAAATAAAACTTGTATTAAATTACACCAAATATTCAAATAAAAACCATAATTTTTATTATTCCCAAAAGATTTATCGAAAGGCACAATCGATAAGATGCTTTGCGAAATATTCACTCCATAATTCACATTCACGAAAGAAATATATACTTCTTAGAGATAGGGAACATATTTCCTTTTTACACTCAGACATCAGGATTATTGCAATCATGGGTCCCCTTGAAACTCACCAACCATAACGGCCTCACCCCCGCCCACCATCAACCAGTCAAACCCCCAGCCCCATCATTCCCCAGTCTCTCTAGCGCAGTCTAACCTCTCATCCCCAACCTCCCCGAGTCTCCCCAGCCCAGTTACTGCCCCAGAGGGAACTGAAACATCCTTTGTTGCTTCGTCTGCAGGAAGAAAAAAAAAAAATCTAAGATTTGGTAAAAAGTTTCATCTTCCGGTATTGAAAAATATTCTCCGCCCAATTCAAATCAGACGTACATTTCAGACACGTGCATTTAATCTAAAGGACAACATGTGATGTATTTACTTACACATCTGATTCTGCGCAGTGTTAACGATGTGGATACGGAATAAGTATTGTACATAGATTGTCTTTTGTGAACGTTGACACATGCCCACACATACGCACATTATAAATACACACACAAACACACAAACATACATATATATATGTGTATATACATATATATATATATATATATATATATATATATATATATATATATATATATGCGTGTGTGTGGGCATGAGTATGTTTATATAGATATGAATATACATATCAATATAAATATATATATATATATATATATATATATATATATATATATATGTGTTATATATATATATATATATATATATATATATATATATATATATATATATATATATATATATATATATATATATATATATATATATATATGTGTGTGTGTGTGTTTATATATAGGTATATAGATATACATATTTATGTATAAATACATACATATATATATATATATATATATATATATATATATATATATATATATATATATGTGTGCGTGTGTGTGTGTGAGTGTGTGAGTGTGTGTGTTTGTGCATGCATGTATATGTTTGTATGTGTACTCATGAGTAGAGAGAGAGAGAGAGAGAGAGAGAGAGAGAGAGAGAGAGAGAGAGAGAGAGAGACGTACCCAAAAGGAATGTTTCTAAAGAGACAGCCCGAAGAGAGTCCATCTTTTAACTCAACGGGGAAAATCAATGTTGCAGATTTTTAATAGTTTCTTTTTGGCCACATCTTCGCAGATGTCTTTCTTTCAGGTCTTCGTTAGCTCGCAGTTTTAAACACATCCGAAATTGCTGTTATCAGTTAAAACTTCCTTGAGGAATGCTTGGCCATCTTTTGGAATGCGGTTTGATTTGTATTTGATAATGCACTGACTCCTCCAATTGACTTCCGTTTATCTGTAACAGCTGAGAAAGTTTCTATATATCTGTTGAAAATATATTTGGTTAGAACAATTCTGATTATCAGGGCAATAAAAGTGTCGTTAATTCGATGCTTTTCTTCTTTATTATACAATTTGTGTACCAGAGTTCTAAAAAATTACGGCTATATAGTTAAAGATGCACACACGCACACAAACTTAATCCTTCCCACCCTCTCCCCCTTTCCTTACTACAACCCTGCAATTTCGGAAATTTATGGGATATTATGTTTTCTTAGTATACCCCCTGGGGTACCTCCGTTCCTCCCTACCCAAGGCATGGGGAGAGACCGAATAGACATAGATCAGGAAATGCCGAAGTGAGTGGCAGGATATATATATATATATATATATATATATATATATATATATATATATATATATATATATACATATATATATATATATATATATATATATATATATATATATATATATATATATATAGATGTATATGCATATGTATATATATATATATTT
>NC_090733.1:103904769-103907269 GCF_036898095.1 Palaemon carinicauda | reverse complement strand
CTCAAGTCAAGGGGGTTGATTAGGAATGTATTTTCGATAAAATATTTAGGATACTATGAATCTATTGATAACTATGAACTCCATTAAGTGTATTAATGATAGGCACTTCTTTGATTTTGGTAACTACCAAAGCAAGTTCAACCAGGTCTCTTGGCCACTTTTATAAAATAGAACAAATGATTTTATTATTTATATGTTTTCTAATGGTATAAACATGCCCATAGCATTTGTAAGTATAAAAGAAAACATCTGATTTTATTTTTTCTCGACTGATTTTCTTAAATCTTCATGTACTAATATCGATTATATTTCTTCTCATTATATGTAGTATGTTTAGGATATTAAACCCTACTTTATAATAAACTGCTGTAAATAATATGTAATTAACCTTAAAACTCACAGCAAAATGAATTTTGTACTGAATAATAAAGGTATTTACTTGGTTAGCGTAACAAAATTTCCCTTGGACCATTCTTTATTTGCTACATTAATCTTGCATTAGTTATTCTATAAATAACCACAAGTTTCAGTGACTTACTTTGCCAGTAAACTAAAGTTAATAAAATATTTAGGTAAATAGTATTTGTATCTCTAACTTAATTAGTGTTATGATATAGTAATTTTCTAAATTTCAAATCTTGGTAAATTAGTTAAATTTTTTATTACATTAATTATATGATTGCTCTAAAAGACGTGTTCTCGTATAGTCACTGGTAACATTTAGAATATTCTGTATAGGGTCCTGTAGATATCTCTGGTAGGCCTATTCAATTTACTTTGCAGCGACGCATAGTTGCTATCGAGAAATCTATTGTGTTTGCCGTAGGCTAGAAGTACTAACAAAGGAGCCGTAAATGAAACGTGGGTGGCAAAGACCGTAGAGTCACGCACCATGCTCTATTTGCCTTGCCTCTCCAATCACACAGGAAGAGTAGGTTCATCCTGAATATAGTGGAATAGAGCTTGGGTTGTAAGGTGAATATAATAGGAAAGCTATTATCTGTAGGAGAGAGCGAGAGAGAGAGAGAGAGAGAGAGAGAGAGAGAGAGAGAGAGAGAGAGAGAGAGAGAGAGAGAGTCTGACGAAATATGCGATTTGAAAAATAATAATTACAAAATACATGAATTATTTACTTAAGGATTCTGCGTCTATAATTAGAGGAATTTTATACATTTGATCTTAGCTCTATTTTACCACTATTAATCGTGACTTAGCTAAACTGTAAGAGAATTACACGGCCATGCCTATTTATCATTTTATTCGTCATTACTAGATAAAGTCCAAACAAAATCCTCTATGCAGCGGTTTTAATCGATGCATTTCTGTGATTAAAAATGTTGTTGAGTCCACGAAGCGTTAGCTAAAACCAAGATCATCGCCAAAGCAAGAACCACTTCTTTTAACTTACCATAAAATATTTTTTTTTTACACTGAAATATTAAACGAGCTAACTTAACTAACCCAGCAAAGTTGAGATCGTTCGTTCCACCTCTCACAAAATAGCATTATGATGTCAGGTGTTTAGGATGCAAAGAAGTCTATACGAGATTATTATAAAGTTAAGGTCCCTAACGCGGTTAAAGCTCCAGCCCAACTTGGCTCTAAGGAACTCGAGCCTGTAATTCGGGACCCTGACATGGGTTGAAGGGGCTGTTTAAAAGATGCCCAAGGAAAATAGGTTCAGTGGCTATTAGTTGTAATAGCAATTTCCTATATTTCTATATTTCTTTTTAGGTAATATATTAGAGAAATTTCTATAACAGCCAATTCCTATAATTTCTTTACTTTTTTTAGGCAATCTTTTGTTGGCACTTTATATAACACAGATAATAAAACAAACAACAGATTAAAGAGTAATATTGAAGTAAATGCAGTCATTTGTAATAGTAACATTAATGATAATAATTATTTAGTCTTCCTGAAACATTTACAGTACCAACAGTGACAATGATAGGCCTCTCATACTGCTACTTGTTTTTCTTGTTGATGTGTTTGGATATGAATAAAATAATCAATAGGAAAAAAATAAATGAAAAAGAACAACAATCTATAATGAAGCAGAGAAACATAATCATTATCATCCTTATGAACATAATGAACAACTTATTCGCACTAATACTATTACTGCTGATAAAAATTTCCATCGCATATAATGATTCTAGATACATTGCTCATAAGTAATGTAAATTGGAAAGCAATAAAACGAACAATAACAGAACCCAAGGAAGGAAGAAGCATGGTCATAAATATTTTTAATAGCAATTACGGCTACATTTTAAGATATTGAGTAATCTTAGTAGCAAAGAAGTCAAACGCGCAAGAAAAGAAGAAAGTAACGATAAACTTAATCATTAGTTATATCACCACTAAATAAAAGGTTTTACGTCCAATTAGTTTCACGATTATTAATACTGTAATTTCTTAGTTATCATCATCAATGATATCACCAAACTGATAAAAACAATAGTAGCAAAAATTTTAGTGTCCTCCTCCTCCTCCT
>NC_090733.1:103887269-103897269 GCF_036898095.1 Palaemon carinicauda | reverse complement strand
ATCATCATCTGTTAGGAATTCATCTTTGTGTGCTTTATTATCTGCTTTCTATGTTTTATACTTTCTTCTCTTTTCATAGCTGTCTAAATACACATCCATCTATATATATATATATATATATATATATATATATATATATATATATATATATATAGATATACATGTATGTATATATAAATATATATATATATATATATATATATATATATATATACAAATATGTATATATATAAATATGTATATGTATATATATATATATATATATACATATATATATATATATATATATATATATATATATATATATATATATATATATATATATATCCACAAGTATACATGGCTTCACCGTGTGGGAATTACAAAAATCAAATACTTAGATCACATTGCCATTGATAAAGAGAGAAGGGGGACTGAAAAATGTAAGATGCTATAGAGGTGCGGATATTGGTAGTGATCACCAGCTCCTCATTGCCACACTGAAATTAAAACTGAAAACACCCAACAGAAAGGTAGATGAAATATATAGGTTTGATAAAACTAAACCTTTTGTAGAAGAACACAGAGAAACATTTGAAATTGAATGTAGGAATCGATTTGCAGTCTTAGAGACTTTAAGAGACGACGAGCAGACAATGAATGAAGTCAATTGGTAGTGAAGTCTTGGGACACGCAGTTACAAGGAGAAAGCCATGGGTATCAAATGATACTTGGGATACTATAAAAAGAAGACACAAACAGAAATTAATTGTTGAAAGTTTTTGAGGATGTAATGAAAATTACAAGGTAGAGCATACTAAGTGTTCCAGTATTGATACTGAGTTCATAAGAAAAGCCATGAATGGCCAGAGAGAATATTTAGACATGAACGGAGATGGTCTGACAAAGCTATGAATTCAGGAAGTGGCTATGGTGTAAGAATTGCTCATAGAATTATTAATGAAATCTCTACTGGGCCAAAGAAGAAGCGTATACCTATCAAAAGGAGAGCTGGATCTGTTACAACAACAGAAGATGAAGAAAGCCAACGTTGGATGGAATAATTTAGTGAGGTTATGAATAGGGGATATGAAGGGAATAATTTGATTTAAATACCTGAAGCTGATGAAGACCTTGATGTGCCCATGAATGAATTCAGTGTGTTTGAAGTCGAAGCTATCCTCAAAACGCTAAAGAGATTGAAAGCCCCTCGATACGATGGAATAACTGCCGGGATGATATTGGCCGAAACTGAAGCAACTCCAAGAGTACTTACAAGATTATTTTGTAGAATGTGGCATGAGAAGGCAAAACCTGATGAGTGCTGGTGAAAATGACAAAAAAAAAAAAAAGAAAAAAAAAATGAGACCTGACTGATTGTAATAATTACAGAGGCATAACACTTACGTCAGTTATTATGAAAATATAAAGTATGCTTATTGTAAAGAGATTGGAGAGAAAGATTAATGAAAAGCTGAGAGATACTGTGCACCGGCCAATTTTATGTAGAGTCCTACGTTATTATGGAATTCCCCTTAAATATGAAAATTTGATTAAGACTGCTCATGAGCATAGCAAGTACAAAGTTAATGTTAATGGAGTCTTGTCAAATGAATTTCCAGTGAACAGCGGGGTACTCCAAGGGAATGTGTTGTCACCTATGTTGTTTATCCTCCTCATGGATTTCGTAATGCTTAGAACAGTCGGAGAAGGTGGAGAATGATTGGACTGGATTGGTGATAGGAGTTTAGCAGACCTAGAGTATACTGGTTATGCTGTTCTTGTTAGCAGAACTCCAGAGGATTTGCAATGCTTGCTTACCAGAATGCATGACATATCGCACGAGGTTGGGCTGAAGATAAATAGAAGAAAGACTGATATGATGAGAACTGAGTATGCAATGGAAAATGAAATATCATTGGAAGGAGCAAGGATTAATGAGGTAGAATCATTTAAGCATTTAGGAACTATGATCTCCAATACAGGGTCTTTAGAATTAGAGTTTAGTGACAGATTGGAAAAAGCAAATCAGACAATGACTAGGTCAAGTAAAATTTGGAAATCAAATCGCCTGAAATTACATATAAAAATCCGACTATACAACAGTTTAGTGAGACATGATTCATGGTATGACATTGAAACAATCTCCAATAGATTTAGTAGATTTGAGAACAAAGCCGTCAGAAGGATATTGGGAGTTAAATGGCAGGACAGGATTAGAAATGAAACTATAAGAGAGATTACTCAAGTGCCATATGAGGACGAGATCATGATGAAGGGTGGATGGAGATAGTTTGGGCATGCTCTTTCCACTCCCCAAGAGAGATTAGTTCACCAAACGCTGAGGTGGGCTCCACAAGGCACTAGAATAGTTGGAAGACCCAGACCTACATGGCTGTGGACTAGTGGACTATGGAGCGAAGTAGGAGATGATGAATGGAGAAGTATTGAATCAAAAGCTGAAGCTAGAGACGACTGGCGAAATCTAAATGACGCCCTTTGCGTCAATAGGCGTAATAGGAGATGATGATGATGATGATGATGATGATGATATATATATATATATATATATATATATATATATATATATATATATATATATAATACCTAAATATGTAATATAAAAGTCTTTCCAAGGATGCTCTCTCTCTCTCTCTCTCTCTCTCTCTCTCTCTCTCTCTCTCTCTCTCTCAAGTACGTATATATATATATATATATATATATATATATATATATATATATATATGTATATATATATATATTATATATATACATATATGTATATATATGTATGTTTATATGTTTTATATATAAATTTTAACTATTAACATAGCTATTTATATAGTCATACATATGTATATGCTGTGTATATAGCCTACGTTACTCTATGGACATGAGTCATGGTATGACAATGAAACGATCTCTATTAGATTTAGTAGATTAGTTCACCAAACATTCAGCTGGGCTCCACAAGGTACTAGAAGAGTGGGAAGAGCCAGGCCTACATGGCTGAGGACTATGAAGTGCAAAGCAGGAGATGATGAATGGAGAAGTATTGAATGAAAAGCTCAAGATAGAGATGACTGGTGAAATCTAACCGAGGCTCTTTGCGTCAATACGCATTGGAGGAGCTGATGATGATGATGACATATGTATATATATATATATGTATATATATGATAAATTTTGCACATTTTTACGTGTTTTTCATATTCAAATAAGCCATATATATTTTTGATATATTAATGTCTGGATTCTCTTAACAACCTCGGGATCACAGACCCAGGCGAAATCTCACAAAGACAAGAGCTTGGCTCCGGCCGGGAATCGAACCCTGGTCGGCAAGCTTATATAGACAGTGACTAACCCACTTGGCCACGAACAAAGATAAAAGTCAATGACAATTCTACTGTACTTATGCCTGTCGAATTCAGGTATTTTGTACTTAGAATTGAAATCAACCCATCTTCACCATCGTAGCTAATTGGTAGTTTGTTACTTGGCATTCAATTAATGATAAATTTTGCACATTTTTACGTGTTTTTCATATTCAATTCTAAGTACAAAATACCTGAATTCGACAGGCATAAGTACAGTAGAATTGTCATTGACTTTTATCTTTGTTCGTGGCCAAGTGGGTTAGTCACTGTCTATATAAGCTTGCCGACCAGGGTTCGATTCCCGGCCGGAGCCAAGCTCTTGTCTTTGTGAGATTTCGCCTGGGTCTGTGATCCCGAGGTTGTTAAGAGAATCCAGACATTAATATATCAAAAATATATATGGCTTATTTGAATATGAAAAACACGTAAAAATGTGCAAAATTTATCATTAATTGAATGCCAAGTAACAAACTACCAATTAGCAACGATGGTGAAGATGGGTTGATTTCAATTCTAAGTACAAAATACCTGAATTCGACAGGCATAAGTACAGTAGAATTGTCATTGACTTTTATCTTTGTTCGTGGCCAAGTGGGTTAGTCACTGTCTATATAAGCTTGCCGACCAGGGTTCGATTCCCGGCCGGAGCCAAGCTCTTGTCTTTGTGAGATTTCGCCTGGGTCTGTGATCCCGAGGTTGTTAAGAGAATCCAGACATTAATATATCAAAAATATATATGGCTTATTTGAATATGAAAAACACGTTGTGCAAAATTTATCATTAATTGAATGCCAAGTAACAAACTACCAATTAGCTACGATGGTGAAGATGGGTTGATTTCAATTCTAAGTACAAAATACCTGAATTCGACAGGCATAAGTACAGTAGAATTGTCATTGACTTTTATCTTTGTTCGTGGCCAAGTGGGTTAGTCACTGTCTATATAAGCTTGCCGACCAGGGTTCGATTCCCGGCCGGAGCCAAGCTCTTGTCTTCGTGAGATTTCGCCTGGGTCTGTGATCCCGAGGTTGTTAAGAGAATCCAGACATTAATATATCAAAAATATATATGGCTTATTTGAATATGAAAAACACGTAAAAATGTGCAAAATTTATCATTAATTGAATGCCAAGTAACAAACTACCAATTAGCTACGATGGTGAAGATGGGTTGATTTCAATTCTAAGTACAAAATACCTGAATTCGACAGGCATAAGTACAGTAGAATTGTCATTGACTTTTATCTTTGTTCGTGGCCAAGTGGGTTAGTCACTGTCTATATAAGCTTGCCGACCAGGGTTCGATTCCCGGCCGGAGCCAAGCTCTTGTCTTTGTGAGATTTCGCCTGGGTCTGTGATCCCGAGGTTGTTAAGAGAATCCAGACATTAATATATCAAAAATATATATGGCTTATTTGAATATGAAAAACACGTAAAAATGTGCAAAATTTATCATTAATTGAATGCCAAGTAACAAACTACCAATTAGCTACGATGGTGAAGATGGGTTGATTTCAATTCTAAGTACAAAATACCTGAATTCGACAGGCATAAGTACAGTAGAATTGTCATTGACTTTTATCTTTGTTCGTGGCCAAGTGGGTTAGTCACTGTCTATATAAGCTTGCCGACCAGGGTTCGATTCCCGGCCGGAGCCAAGCTCTTGTCTTTGTGAGATTTCGCCTGGGTCTGTGATCCCGAGGTTGTTAAGAGAATTCAGACATTAATATATCAAAAATATATATGGCTTATTTGAATATGTATATATAAATATATATATATATATATATATATATATATATATATATATATATATCTGTATATAAGTATATATATACACATACACATATATATCTATAAATATATATATATATATATATATATATATATATATATATATAAACATATATATATATGTATATATATGTATATAATATATATATATATATATATATATATATATATATATATATATATATATATATATATATATATATATGAATGTGTGTATAACATTATATATAAGAAAATACTACGAGAATATGAATGGCAGGAGGCAAAACCAAGCACTTACACGCGTCTATTTTCTTTCATTAAATTCTCGCGAAAATATGTAATTATATATACGTATATATATATATATATATATATATATATATATATATATGTGTGTGTGTGTGTGTGTGTGTGTGGGTGTGTGTATATGTGTATATATATATATATATATATATATATATATATATATATATATATATATATATAAATATGTGTGTTTTTTGTGTATATATATAAATATATCGTTATATATAAATTCCATTATATATTTATTTATGTGTGTGTTTGTTTGTGTTTATATGTGTAATTATGTGTGTACATATGCGTATGTGAGTATGTCAAGGGTAATGATATGGAATTAATGAATATCAATTGAAAAGAATCAACATATCCAATTATAATGTAACATGACACGATAATGATAATAAACGATGTGATACCGTAATTGATCTAACAACGAATATATATGGTTGTTTTGGGAAGATATTTGGTAGCTTTCACAATCAGTCAGTTATTTTTTTTTTTAAATATTTCATTTATATAGAAATCATATTTAAAGACATTATCTTATCTAAAAATGATCTCAAAGATAATTGTCTCTAAAAGTTACTTGATTGTAAAATCTCTTATTCAAAATAGTAAAAGAAAAATATATATGAAAAAATGGGGTCGGAATTACATCCTGAAAAAGTCGATAGATATGTCTATATTCGTAAAAGATAATCATGAAGTGTGTTCCAAAGCTTGGCAGTAAATGGACAGAAACCCATAGAATCCGAGGAGTAAATAAGATGAGGTGGTTTGACAAGTGTAACATAACTACCCTTGTGTGCATGGGATTATCATTTTGAGCTCAATAGGATACTGACAGAAAAAAGACCCTGAGAGTATAAACATGGAAGGTTTTTGATAGGAAGAAATGAATTCGATCCAGTCTCACTGAGGATGATCGCAAAAAAAAAAAAAGTTTAAAAAATGTGAAAATGAATATGAAAGACTAATTTCTTTGCAAAAACAGATAGTTTTCTTAGAAGCAGATTTATATATTTGAACTGCGTGATTTAGCCGAAATTATGTTAAGATGAAATCTTGAGAGAGGTGAGTTTTAATCAGATTTACACAAAAGAGGCAAACATTTGATAGAAGAAGGGACATACATAAGTGTCTACTGGACACACTGAACTGTTAATTATGATAAATCAAAGCGAATAAATTTACAAGAAACAATAAGTAGAGATCAGATGCAAATAAAAGAGACACTGATAGGTGAAAGTGGATGTAAGAGAAAGGTTGAGTCACTGATGAAAATAAAATCATGAATCAAAAAATAGATCACTGCATGGAGAATTGAGCAGATGATGCAACGCTGCAAATAACAGGAGTTTTGACGCGGAGGGAATCAAGAATGATATCACCAGGAAGTTTGATATGTGAGAAAGATTCTATCCAAGGCTCCAGATAAAATTAGAGATTCTCAAGTCACGAAGAAAGTTTAGCAATGATCAATCAGACAGAAGAAAGTGCATTGTAGATTTGAGGTTGATGGCAGCCATGACAGTTGAGTAAAACATCAGATAATAAGGAACACTGGATTGACTCATAGAGGAGCAGAATTCTGGATTAAGACAGTAAATTAGAACGGCTGGATTTGCAGATATAGTTGAAATTTAAACCGAAGGAGTACTGGTAAATAAATCCAGTACAAAATTTTCTCTTAATACAGAAAACTTTATTTCATTAGGAAATAAAGTATACTGATTACCTACTAAAACACACCCATACAGACGCCTAAGCAATTATATATACACACACACATACTTCTACACACATATATGATATATATATATATATATATATATATATATATATATATATATATATATATATATATACATACATGCATACATATACATGCATTATATATATGTATATATATATATATATATATATATATCTATATATGTATATCTATCTATCTATCTAACTATATATATATATATATATATATATATATATATATATATATACCTATATGTATGTATATATATATATATATATATATATATATATATATATATATATATATATATATATATATATATATATATATATATATACTTTTCCATGCGTTCCATTGCACGCCTAAAAACACCGATTGTAAACCGAGCATTTAAAAGCAGAAACAGTTGCAACGAAATATGGAACTTATCCCCCAATGACCAAGGCCACAGAGTCACAAAAGCTTATTATATGAGGTTATGACCTTAAATACCACGCCAGTAATCATCCTAAAAGTAAAATGACTCTCAAAGTAGCATTAGCTTTTGCTTTAAGGTGAATCGGTTAGGGAGGAATCAATATATAAGCAAAAAATTATATTTAGATAACTCAAAAGCCTGGACAAATCTCTTTGGTAGCTCAAATGTTTTGCGGTAAATAAATATCATGAATGTTTATATATATATATATATATATATATATATATATATATATATATATATATATATATATATATATATATATATATATATATTACCGAAAACATAACTCTGATAACCTTTTTTTGTTAATAGTGTAAGTTCATGACGGTTACACACTCAACTGAGCTATGAAACAGTATATCTTTCTAATGCTACCTCATATTCTTGTTTACATTTTTTTCTGTCTTAAAGCTGATGGCAACAATGTTATTCTTTGGCATAAAAACATCTAAAATTAGATTTAAGAATCTGGGCTGGGGCATATGAAGCTATTCAGCATCCCACTGCAATTTGGGGATAATAGTGCAGTTGCACAAATAAGAGTTAGAAGATTTTGGACGACAATAACGTGGGTGAGGTCAAAGTAATAGTAGTCAGGGGCCGAGGGAACGCTGAAAATACCATTACGTAATGTCTACTGAACAAGGCCTGAGATGTACTGTCAGAGCTAACCAGCTACATTAATTGCAACGTATTCAAATGCTCTTGTTAGCAGAAAGGCCTCTCTTGTTCGTTCGCGAATCACATTGATAATATTTGACATTTTATGGAAAGCGAACAGCGAACGAGAAGTATACCTTTACCTCGGATGTGATGCATGTTTTAATCTACCCGTGAGCCACGGTAATTATCCGTTCACAACAGACAATGTCAAATTTTGAAGATTTTCAGGCTTTTATTCATGAAAAAATATAGGATACTGTAACAAAAAATGTGCATTCACTTCCATTCATGATTTGAAACTTGTCCTGTATAGTGGTATTCATAATAGGAGGCCTACGATTACCTCTACAGCTGTGTGGAGGAACTGGAATATCTATTTGCAACTTTCCCGGATATTCGAACAACAACAAAAACAACAAATGTAGAAGTTTATAGATCACTGTAGGACAACGGCCTCAGGCATGTGAAGTCATGTCTGGGGTTTGGTCAGTTTTCATTTCTGCGGATTGGTGATGGTAGATTTCCGGTAACTCCTCTCAACAAATCAAACTAGTATGGGTGGCTCTGACTAGCACAGCCTTGCCGATCATGGTAATTTGCAACCCTTTCCACCAAGTACTGTTTTTGCCTTTTCGCTTGTAATAGGATGATCTGATCGATAGAATGATAGTAATGTGACCCAGCTGTTTAGGGCCCTGTTTCTTTGATAATTTTATCTATTAACTATGGATATGAAATATTATTTTCCCTTCATCTCAACAAAGGGTTGTGGTGGCCGATATAATAATGTCCCTAACTGGTGAACACCGGACTGGGGTTCGAGTCCCGCTCATACTCGTTAGTTTCTTTGGTCGCTGCAACCTCACTATCTTTGTGAGCTAAGGATGCAGGGTTTGTGGGAGCTTATAGGTCTATCTGCTGAGTCATCAGTAGTTGTTACCTGGCCCTCATTGGTCCTAGCTTGGGTGGAGAGGGGGCTTAGGCACTGATCATATGTATATATGGTCAGTCTGTAGGGCATTGTCGTGCTTGCTAGGGTGATGTCACTGTCCCTTATCTCTTCCATTTATGAGCGACCTTTAAACCTTTAAAGGTTGTGTTAGCCTATTGAAAACGTCCCTGCCTGGCGCTCTACCGTACTGAGGTTCGAGTCTCGTTCAAGCTCGATATTTTCTTATAGTGTCTGCAACTTCACCATCCTTGTAAGGTAAGGATGGAGGATTTGGGGGAGCCTATAGATTCACCTGCTGAATCATCAGAAGCCATTGCCTGGCCCTCCATGATCCTAGCTTTGTTGGAGAGGACGCTTGGGCGCTTATAATATGTCTACTGTATGTGGTCAGTCCCTATGGCACTGTTCTGCTAGTTTGGGCAATGTCACTGTCCCTGGCCTCTACCATTCATGAGCGACCTTTAAATCTTTAAAGGTCTATGATGATCTCTGTCGTAAAGTAATAAAACGTCTTTTTTGCTTTTGCTTAACCGCCTTCAAGCAATACGAACAATAAGAAATTCACGTATCTTTTTTTTATAATGGGCCCCGATGTGCTATTATTATTATTATTATTATTATTATTATTATTATTATTATTATTATTATTATTATTATTATTATTATTATTATTAGCTAAGAAATAGGCCAGGAAAGAAAGGATAAAAAGCA